>NC_136518.1:44432464-44529964 GCF_053919585.1 Euprymna scolopes
ATTAGACAACATAAATATTTCAGACTAAAAATAAACATTTTGGAAAAATGCTACATAGATTCTCTTAAAAGCCCGCCTAAAAGTATTTCAATAAAAATCATAAAGAAAAATGTCATTTCGTTTTTGTTTCACTCAATAACAACAGCATCACTTCATTATTTCTATTGCACATAAAATTTGATTTATTCAGTTGGAATGCGCATAAAATATAATAATAGGTAAGTAAAACAAAACGAAATTGGGAAATAATCGATAGAACAATGGAAACAAGCAATATTTGATTGAAAAATGCCCTGAAATAAATCTCTATTGAATAAGATATATTTTTAAGAAAGACATATTTGTACACATTGAATTTGTAAGTTTTAATCAAAATTTGGTTCAAGGAATTGATTTTGAGTTACTGACACACAATATTTTTTTATACTTCGCACCAAAAAAAATACATATGCAGTGAAAAAAAAAACCCTTACATTTCTTTCTTTTTTTTTTTTTTTTTACATAGGCATTACCACTTACCAAGACCCAGGGGCTACTCGAGGATAAGGGTTAAAAGTGTACGGTAGTAAAATCGGATAACATAGTAATCGTTAGTAATGGAAATTCGGTAAATTTGTTAATTTAGGTGGAACGGCCTATCAAGACCTTGTTTCCGTTGGACTTGAAGACAACCATATTGTAGTCAGCTGGAAAGCAGGAAAATGGAAGACAGTTCCACACGCGTGCAGTTCTAAGAAAGAAGCTTTGTTCATGGAATCTACATTTGGGTTTAGGCACAGATAGAGTGGGGGGTGGTTATTGATAGTGTTTTCAGCTAGAAGAGTGTTTCTTGTGAAAGTTTGGCGAGGGGGGATCATAGATTGGAGCTCAGTCGAGCACTTGCCATGAAAATAAAGCAGGACAAACTCGCAACATCTCTTCTGTGAGAAAGAGGTTGCAGGAAAGAGAAAAGGACATCTCCTACTAGGCTACAAAGTCTATTTCCAACGCTATCAAGGCAAGATGAGTCCTTTCTAGCAGCTCCTGCCCAGATGTGGAAACAGTACTCCATCCTTGGATATACCTGGCTCTTATATAGATAGAGAATTGCATCAGCAGTGAGATATCTACTAAATCGATAGAAGGATCCCACGATTTTTCCAGCGGCTTTGGCAATGGATTTGATGTATGCGTTCCATTTCAGATCAGGAGTAAAGGTCAAGCCTAGAAGCTTGTCAAAACATGAAGCCTCCTCATGACGAGAGCTATTCATTTCAATTGATGCCAGATGTGGATCAGAGATATTCTACTGTATCTTTTCATGGGACAACACTGACAAAATGGCACTTTGACACAATAAAAAATAGTCTGTGTGCAGTTTATATAACAGAGTTAATTTATTTTCCCCTCAAAATAACTAAAAATATAATCATTTTTCTGATACCCTGCATATCAAAACCGAATATTATTATAATTAGCCAATTCAAATCAGAGTGACTACTGGAAAAGATAACACCAACTACAATCAGACAATCAATGCAAATGCTATTAAAAATGTAGAAAAACCAACGAAAACGATATTTCAAACGTAAGCAAGACAGACCAACGAAAATATTTAAAACTTAAGCTAGATAAACGTGGATTAAATAAAAGGTCATGTTTGGTGTTCCGTGCACAGTCCTGAGTTCCAACAGAAAGATTCCCGAGTTCGACAAGATACACCTAAATAAATGTTGTGAAAATAATACTGACGATAGGAAAAGTATCCCAAAATATTTAAATAATATGAATTATCAATTATCATCCTAAATATTCAGAATCATAACGAACCTGCAATTTCAAAATTAAATAAACCAGCGGACATGTTATTTCAAAATTAAATAAACCAATGAACATGTTATTTCAAAATTAAATAAACCAACGAACATGTTATTTCAAAATTAAATAAACCAACGAACATGTTATTTCAAAATTAAATAAACCAATGAACATGCTATTTCAAAATTAAATAAACCAATGAACATGTCATTTCAAAATTAAATAAACCAATGAACATGCTATTTCAAAATTAAATAAACCAATGTACATGCTATTTCAAAATTAAATAAACCAATGTACATGCTATTTCAAAATTAAATAAACCAATGAACATGTTTATTCCAAAATTAGGCAAGCCAATGGAAACGTTATTTAAAAACCCAATAAAAATGCTATTTCAAAATTTGAACACACAATTGCGAACATATACTTTTTTTACATGCACCTCTAAAAAGACTTTCAACTTTAGGTTTGACAAACCAACAAAAATGACAAAATTTAAGCCTGACAGAAAAACTAAAATACTATTTTCAGCTTAAATCAGACAGAGCAACGAAAAGGTTATTTCAAACTTAAGCTCGGCAGACTGATGGAAATGTTATTAAAAAATTAAAATCTGACACAACAACGAAAATTCGATTTCAAGCCAAAGCTAAATTGACCAACAAAAATATTATTGCAAACTTTAATGAACACAGAGTTCCTATTTACTTGTCTCCTCACGAGGGAAAAGTTAAACATAACGTCGGTTTTTAATGTGGGAAAAATCCAACTCTGAAAAAGGGGGGGGGCACTAGATTTGGGACAAAAAATTAAAATTTCATCAGTCTGAAAGGATTTCTCCCCCGATTGCCCAAGGACAGAAAATAGTAAGTGTAGTATGAGAACAGATACTGCACTTTGTGTTGTCTTAAAGAGGCAAATAGATAGGAGTAAGCTTCTCAATGTGATATGAAAATGCATGAGGCAACGAGTGCGTTCTTCAACAAGATAATTGTCTGTAAATAAAATTTGCAACAGGATTATTTCCTGTTGAATGGGAATGCCAGAAGGGTATGGTATTTCGATATATCATATTCCGTCTTTAAATATTCAAAAGAGGCAAACAATGTTTTCATATTAGAGATAACATTACAAATGAATGTGGAAGCTTTATTGATATTAAAAAAGAAAGAAAAGCATTTTGTTTCTCTTGGATTTTTCATATCTGAAAAAGGTATATAATATATGAAAACATGAAATAAAGAAAGCCTTTCTCAGATAAATAGATTTTCAAGTGCTTTTTATACGATGAATGTGTGAAAGAGAAGGCGATAAACATGCACTTTCTGTGCTAAAAGTTTGATAACCTTCAATACCTTAAAAAGCATTCAACTGAGCCAGTTTACTTTGCCTTGACAGAGTTCAAAATAGACTCTGTAGCCTAGTGGGAGATGCCCTTTTCTCTTCACTGCAGCCTTGTTACAACAGAAGAAACGGCCCTGTCGGTGAGGCATTAGAATACGCCGACTGCCCCCCTGCAGAGGGTAAAAGTCCCTACATGGGGGTCCTGGATATGACCTTAAACTATATCCAGTGGTGAGGCCCCAGCTTGTGGGCTTTGGGGAGTGTGGAGCTACCCTTTAATTACCATTGCTCCCAGGTCCACTCTGACCCGAAGTGGTAGTACCTGTTAGGGTCCCAACTATGGGTTAAATAGAAACCGACGTGAAAACAACAAATATATTCTATTAAAAAAATTTTCTTCAAAATCTTTGGATTCGGCATTAAATAACCCGAAAGGGGTTGATATGCCGTAAAACAACCAATCAACCAACCAACCAACAGAAGAAAAGTTGTGAGCCCGTCTCTGCTTTGTCGTTATTTTCATGCCAAGTGCTCGTCTGAGCTCCAATCTATGGTCCCCTCTGTCCTGACTTTCACAAAAAACACTCGTCTAGCTGAAACCTAAACGTAGATTCCATGAACAATGCTTCTTTCTTAGAACTGCATGCCTGTTGAACTCTGTTCCGTTTTCCTGCTTCCCAACTTACTACAAGATGTTTGTGTTCAAGTCCAATGTGGACAAATTGTTGATGAGTTATCCTCTTAAATAATCCAATTTACCAAATTTCCACTACTAAAGATGACTACTACATGTTCCCCTTGACCACTGTACACACATTAACGCTTATCCTCGAATGCGCGCCGGGCCTTGATAAGTGGTGACTCCTTTATAAAAAAAAAAATTTCAATCTATAATGTTAAACGTTGTGGGAGCAAAGGGATTTGAAGCATCCCAGTAAACAACTATCTTAATGCCGATTTTTCCCTTTTGATTTCCGGTTTTATTACTTAAGATAAAGACTTTTATAGCGAAAAATCGATATTAAAAAAATATGCCTTTTAATATAATCCAATATTTTAATATAATCCAATACTTTGATATAATCCAATACTTTAATATAATCCAATATTTTAATATAATCCAATATTTTAATATAATCCAATATTTTAATATAATCCAATAGTTTAATATAATCCAATAATTTAATATAATCCAATATTTTAAAAATATTTATGCACAATGTCCTTTCATCACTTGTCACTGCAATTTAACTATTTTTTTTTATATTTGTTTTTTTATTTAAATGAATTTTTCTTTAATATTTAAAAAACTATATATATTTTACTTTTTATGTTATTTTTTTTTACTTTTTATAAATTTTCAAATTCTTTTTTTATTATAAAACTAAGTATTCTGGGGTTATTGGTAATGATTTTCATAAATAATACTCGTTTTTAATAAAATATCAACGAAGGTAAAGTTATAAATAAGCATATACGACATATTGTTTTGAAACTGAAGTAAAAAGAAAAGAGGTATAAAAGCAAAATGTGTTCCTTTTGGTTATTCCTCATTCTGGGGTGCCTCAAATGTATTTGATTCAAGTTGTACCCGTGTATAAGGAGTAAATGATTTTTTTTCAAATCGGAACAGAACCGAATTAAGATAAAATATCTTAGACAAACGAAGGGTTCCATATCGTTGTAGATAGACCTAAACCGATAATAAATAATAATACCACTGTAATCATGACAGGAAATTGGCAAAATTCCTCTTCAACTACACTGCAATTCGTGCCAACAAATCTCATTTCTGATGTCTACTATAACCAAACGAAGACCCCAATAATCACACCGGGCACCAGATATAATGCGACGATACTCTATGGGACGCTTCACCGGTATATGAGATCGATTTAAGTGTTTCCAATCACTGAACGCCCAAGAAAGTGCAACAGCTGTTCTGATCACCCAGAACAATTCTCCTAACAGAATAGTTTGGTCTGGATCGTCTACACGGGGTGACGGTTGGTTGGTCACTACAGGCTTCTTCACTCTCTTTTTCGGGGGTCCATGGGTAACGTAATCGATCTTTTTGAGTCCAAGACAACAGCACAAGCCCCACGTTCTGATTAGATTAATTCAGTGTACTGTCACTCGGACTTAGGGTTACTGAAGGCATATTACTCTATATAGCAATTAAGAAAAGCATTAATGAAGATGTTGATAAGTTTCTACAACTACCTGATATATTAAAAGGTAAATTATCTAAGTACAAAATCTATTATAATACAATGGCACAAAAGGTGTGAATATATGTACAGGTGTTCGAACTCGTGACACCAATAGTCCGATCAAAGAAATACCCTTCTGTCAGTGATAGCGTCAATGCTGTAAATTGTTTTTAGCAGCAGGGAAGTTTTAGCGAGCAACAAATCTATTTTCGTGTAAGAACCATAATATGACAGGTGTACTCAACCAGGAGTCTTGCAGCTCACTTGATGGAGAAGAGATGGCGGACGATACTCAATGTCGACATATGACTCAGTGGTCATGAGCTTATTCCAGGCTACCTTCAGTCGAGACTTACCTAATCTTCAAGATCCCTTCTCTAAAACTAAAACTCAACTCTAGATTGTTCAAAATCGCTCGTATATATATATACGAGCGATTTTGAACAATCTAGAGTTGGGTTTTAGGGGATGATGGGTTGGGGTCTGGAGCTCTCAGGTTCATTCTAGCCAATCGATAATCGCTGCATCATATGTCATTCTCTTCTGATTGGTTCAGTACAAACCGTAGATAATCGTTTCTTGGGGTAAATTTCCATAGAGGTGTTC
The DNA here is from genome assembly GCF_053919585.1 of Euprymna scolopes. Classification (NCBI taxonomy): domain Eukaryota; kingdom Metazoa; phylum Mollusca; class Cephalopoda; order Sepiida; family Sepiolidae; genus Euprymna; species Euprymna scolopes. Next base: position 44,438,428 of record NC_136518.1, read on the forward strand.
TCACACCAGGAAGTCCTTGGGAAGATGACCTCAGAGTCAGGTACTGCTCTCGGTTGTAGCATAAACAACGTTTCACTGCCATTCTCTCACGATACATGATTTTATTAGCAAAATAATATTAGTATTAATATATTATTATCAATCCCAAATCTGCTAGCTGATGTATTTTTCCTTGTTTTAAGTTGCATCATTGACCAAACAAATAGAGTCAGCAAGGTAATCGAGAATTGTCCAGGATTGTTTACATGATAAAAGCTCTAACTTAGCTCTATTATAACCGTTATTAATGTAAAATTCGACCATCATAGATTTGTTGGGTCACATTACTCTCAATTGTCAAAATTCAAGTTATGGAAACAAAATTTGATGCATAAAGAATGATATAATAAACAAAAAATAACTAATACTTTAATTAATATTTACAAAATATCTTAATATTATTTAATTCGATTTTAAATTACACTACAGCTACATCTGTAAAGTATATGCATAACATCAGGTAGTTTCATGATAAATGAAGCATAATTTGAGTTACTAACGTTGCTATTTTCATCTTGGTTGTTCTATTCACAATGTTTTGGCCGATGTAACCTCCGAACATCTCAAGGTGCATCTTTCCGAACTTAGAAACCTTTTAGTTGAATGTTGAAATTTGTAATTTCCTTTTAATCTTATATTTATATTAATAACATAAATTAATTTGGGGATTTTTATATAGAATTTTGTAACTGTAATCCTGAAAGGAAAAATAACTGAACTCCTCTTCACCAACACCGCAATTCACACCAACAAATTTCAGTTCTGATGTTTACTCTTAGCTGCCACTCGACTGCCTGTCTTCCTCAATTCGACATTTTTAAACTAACTATTCTCTACATATGCAACTGAATGCAACATATAAAAAATAATATAGTTACAAACAAATTTTTTTTTTCCACTGAAAATCGAGTACCCAACGTGTGAAACTTTATCAATATGGGTCCCCTTTGCCACCAAATGCAACGCTCAGTTCATTAACTTTTTTCCTTTCCACAATATCCACACCCGACATGACAAACAGGTACGCTGCTGCTTTTGTGAGTAGTTTTTTTCCATTATAAAAAAAGTAATTATCCGAACATTTTACTGCAGTGTCACCGCATTACCGATCATGAAAAGTGTATTTGATCGATATTTTGAAAAGAAAAATTTCTTCTTAGTTAAGGCCAGACATTAGTGACATTTTGGTGATCGGTGATGCTGTGAAATTGCAGTAAATTGTGGATATAAGTACATTAGCTTATTATTTATTATATATTATCATATGACATTAAAGGAGATAATTCAGTAAATAATATCAAAAGCAATTTCGACGAATATGATGTAAATCATTTATTGTTTAAAGAGAAATGCAATTTTCTTATGATATGCAAATGTAATCCTGTAAGGAACTTAACAGAACTACTTTTCAACAACGCCGCAATTAACACCAACAAATCTTAGTTCCAATGTTCTCTAAGCTGTCAAAAATTCAGCTGCATCTTCTTCTCAATTCGTTCTTCTTTAAATATTTGTTCTCCTCATATGCAAATGAATGCCACCTTCAATCTAACTACAAACGCAAGTTCTTTTTTTTCCCATTGAAAATTGAGAGTCCAACATGCGAAACAATCTAAAGGTTGAAATCCTTAATTTTCTTCTCCACTGTTACAGTTGGTTGTTTTTGTTTTACGGCATGTCAACCCTTTTCAGGTTATTTAATGCAGAAACCAGTGATTTTGAAGAACAATTTTTTAATAGAATATGTTTGTTTTTCTCAAGTCGGTTTCTATTTAACCCATAGTTGGGACCCTAACAAGTACTACCACTCCAGGTCAGAGTGGACCTGGGAGCAATGGCAATTAAAGAGAGTCTCCACACTCCCCAAAACCCGCAAGCTGGGGCCTCACCATTGGATATAGTTTAAGGTCATATCCAGGACCCCATGGTTACAGTAGATAACATTTAATCCACCTTTATATTTAAACCACAGACAATTTTGCTAATTTTCTCAACGTTTGATTTATTTATTTCTCTTTCTTAATTAAAACAGCACTAGCGACCCATTTCTGAAAGCTTAAAGATAGCAGTCACTTGCTAATAGTTGTGTGGAAAATAATATGACAGGCCATGTAGCAGTTTATACGGCTCGCATAGATTATATCTAAATGAGAAAATTTAAATTCTAAACATTAAAGACATCCAAAAATTTATTAACCTGTAGAAGTGAAATAGCTATTTATACATAAGAAAAATAAAATTATTACATAAAATAGTATTTCAAGCATTCACAAGATAAATTCAACTATTAATTCAAAATATTCACAAAAAAGGTGTGTCACCCTATAGAGAATTGCTCAATAGAATAGAAAGTAGATGTCAACCAAACCTTTGCATGAGTGAAGCACGGCCATTGGCTAATGAAAACTTCAACTCACAAGCAGTAATAAAAATGAATCCCAACAACTCCCATAATAATTTTTATTTGCAAATTTTCTTTTAAATGCCCTACAAGTTTTTAGGAAGTATTAGGACAAAGTTGTCAATTTTGACACTAACACCAGGAAAAAGATCTAATAGAAATAAAATTACTTAAAAACACAGTAATAACTTTATTGATAAATTGGCTTTGCTCAATTTCTTAACCCAAGTTAGTTGGAAAAGATCTGTTATACAGTACTAAATTGTAGGTTCTAAAAGATTTCATATAAATTATTTCATTTAAATATTATGCATTATAGTATCTGTTGAAAATACCTGTTCCATCAATCTGGTTATGTTAAATTTAGGATAAATGGGCTGTTCTTAGCCCTAATTTTGGAACCATCAAATCTTTCTGCAATAAATAGCTATGGTAACTACATCGACGAAACCCGGGTATCTTCAACAGTCGCTGTAGAATACCTTCTATTAGCTCTTGTATGGTTTTGCATTACTTATATATCTCTTTATGAAGATCGAAACTAAGACATAATGCTACTAAACCTCATGTCTAGAATCCTTATTCAAATTTTAATCAAAATCTATTACATGATTAAATTATTTTAACTGAACATTTTTACATACATTATGTCTTTCTTAGAACGATTAAAAAGCAACATGTAATGCTACTAAACCCTAAGTCTAGAATCCTTATTCGAATTTTAATTAGAATTCCTTACCTGATTTTAATCATAGAAAATGTCTAAAATTTAAAGCTTAAGGAGTTTTAAGAATCTACACTACTTTATTTTCAATCAAATTGATTCAGTGGCCACTCCAGTAAGAAACTCCCTCCCTAGCAGTGTATTGGGAAGAAGCTTCATATGCCTCCTCGCAGTGACTTAGTCCACAATACATTGTAGTTTACATTGCATTGTAGAGAATCTACTGTTGATTTTATAAAATTATCTGTAAATAATGGCTTCACTTAAAGTTTAAAATGCAACGGTCAAGTATCGTGATTCAAATGTGCTCTAAATAGAAACATTCATTTCAAACGCGCTTCTTTCCTATCAAAGAACCAACTGTTTATTTTATGAAATTAGTTTTTAAAAGAATCACTTGAATTGAAGTTAAATATATAAAAGTCAAGTATCATAGTTCAATTGTGCTCTAAATAAAAACATTTATTTCGAACAAACCCCTGACTCTACAGTTGATTTAATTGACTGGGTATTCCTATTTAATTAATAAAACTTCTCAAATGCAATTTTGACGTTAGGTTGTATAAACGTATTAACTTAGATCAAAATCGGGTTTCCTTTTTTAAGGTTTTTTTTTTTTTTGATTATCGATACTTATCAGACGCATTCCGATACAGAACACTTCTAGACATATCAAGTACCTTCGTGTGAATTTTTTTTTTTAAATTGGCCTCACGGTTTCTGAGTCTATAGGGAACGAATCTACACACACAACGTTCTTTATATATAATAGTAAAGATAGAGATATATGTAGTTATTTCTTATGTTATTTTTAGTGATCGAAAGTTAAAAAAAAAAAGAAAAAAAAAAAAAGCAACCACTGAAGAGGAGGTGAAGAACACGAAATATGGTAGTTTGTTTTTGCGCTCAAAATCTGAAAATAAACTCGATATAACACTTGTGCTTGAAGTGACTATTGGCTATCCCACTTATTGTCTGTCACCAGATTAATAGTTACTGAAACTTTGTGCTTTTTTGCTCATCTGCTCACTATAATCCTATGGCTGTGTGGAGGCAATAACGGTGTTACGAGCCACAGCAATAAGCACCTATAGTTGGCGCGCGCTCTCTGTAGATAAGCACTGGAACTCCAACCTGAAACCCCTCTGATATGAAAAATAATAGGAAAAGAAAATAAATGGAGGTGGCAGCATAAAAAACATGTTTATTTTGTTCCGAGGCAATGATGTTATCTCACTCAGTTGTCAATCGGTAAGAGGATGAAAAGAGAAAATACGACAGCTGCTTGGCGAATAAGCGAACGAGTTCTGCAAGAGAAAAAGAAAGCCTTTTAAATACAACGCCGAGAGTTAGGAAGAGCTCTGACCTTTTTTTCTTCCTTCTTTCTCTGCTTTGAGAATAAGCCAACATTTCGTTGGACATGAACACAACTCTGGTATCGAAAGAGTTTACATGACTAAAATAGGCATTACTTAAAAAAATTAAAAAAAAAAACTATAGACAATCTTTCAGTGGATACCAACTATGTGTGCATCATAAACCTATGGCAGTGGGAATATGGTACTACAGTTAACATGCTAAGCCTTTTAATTTGGTAACAATGTCATATGGTAGATTGGTGAATCACCAAGGATTGCACGTGCAGCAGGGATGAAATGGATTCAATTATTACATCGCATCAGATATTGTCTATAAAACTCTTGCAGGCCTAAAAAGCCATGTCCATGCCTCTTACTAGAAGGTTTTACACTTGTATCAAATAAATATACAGAAAGTAGTTATACTTGAATATATATATATATATATATATATATATATATATATAAGCTGAACGTGCGTGTGTGTGATCACTAATAGGATCCTATATGGTTGACTATTTTAAATACTGATTACATATAATGATAGAATATGTATCGAGGATCAGAAATGGGTATGTTTGATCTGGCAGAACGGTGGTTCATAAAAATTGTGGGGTCTGCATTCGTGCCTGGCTCCCAAAGTATGGAAATAAAAAATGAAAAAAAAAAAACGTTTACAAGGGTTTTTGATATAGATGTACATAAGAATACTTTGATAAGTATGTTTCAACTTAAATAGGGATGGTATAATAAAATTGTGGGGTCTGCGTTTGCACCTGTACTCCATGGAAATATGGCACAAACTTTAACAAAGACTTTTTTATATCTATTTGCGTAAGTATACTTTGATAATTATGTTTCAGTTTAAAGTAATATGGTATGATAAAATTATTGGGTGTTCGTTCGCACCTGACCTCTATAGAATGTAAATATGCCCCAAAGTTTAACAAGGTTTTTTAAAAGGGGTGAGGGTCCACAATAACACCTTAACTTTAATCTTAATTAACGTTAGCTTTTATTTATCTTTTTGAGTTGAATCATATTGTGTCGAATAAATTCACCTCATAAATTCACGTTCTCATTGAAGTGAAAGTCCAAAAAAAAAAGTCGGAACTTTAGACAATTCTCGACACAAATTTTGCATAACTCTGTTTTTTTCCTTCTCCACTTGCATGTGGCACTCTTTCGAAAATAGATAAATAGATAAATAATAAAAAAAATAAGAACGTTAGTTGTTATCGTATCAAAAGAAGGAAAAAATCCTGCTCACGTGATTACGTCTCTTTAAAAACATTTACACAACCTTTTTATTTTTATTTATATATCTGTTTAAGCTTTTTTGTGTTAGTATACTAGAAGGAATTCAGTTGATTACAGCCCTTTCTGCGTGTTTGTTACATTACAATAGTACAACCTTGAATCCGACGGCGCAATACTACACCGTTCAATACTGTAAAACTGAAACGAAGCTGTTCTGCTTGAAAATGGCACCATTTTCTTCTTATTCATATTTATATCGATTCTAAAGTAATTACGTGTTTACTTTTTTAATATGCCATTTTGCTGTTTCAGATTATTTTACTAAAGTAAGTAAAGCTTCATTATTTTTCAAAACTGTTTTTGTTTCTTTGTTTTTCGATATTTTGTCGATATTATTTAGTAAGAGTGTTTAGCAGAAAAGCCAACAAACGACTACCCGAAAAAATACATATACAAGAAATAAATGTTACCATAGCCAATAAAAGTCCAGTTCATGTTTTTTGTTGTTTTGAAATAGTTTTTAATGCTCTTTACTTGAAACAATTTCAGCGAACCGAAATTAAAACGAAATTTGAGGCAATAACTACTTGAATGAATTTTTATATAAACTACACATGCCATAATCGAATATTCCTCAAGCACAAAATAGCGGAAAACATTAAAATATGTTTATAAAGATTCGTTACGCTGACGGAACTCTTTTAAATTGTTAACACAGAATGCTCAGGTGCCCCTCGTTCAAATTGAAAACGGGGCTCTCAATTTCAAAGTCGCTACCATTTTGATTTTTTTTTTAACCGGTTCGTGAATTAAAAATTTTTTTTTTTACAAACTACTTAAAAATACAAACCAATGAACTTTTCTACTATAAAAGTAACTTTCATTGACTATGGTAAAATTTATTTCTTGTATATTTACATTATTATATATATAACATTTTCTCTTTGTAAGGAAACATCATTTTGTTGGTCACTCTTGGCTACGAATGGAAACAAAGTTGATATAAAAAATATATTTTCGTGAAAATTATCTTTACTTTCATAATTTTTTGCTTAGGGTAAAATCTTTGAGTATCAAAACCTATCTCTTTACTTTCCCCTCCTTTTCATAACCTATCATACTTCTGTTTTTGAACCCAGTCAACGACAGGTACTAGTATGTATATATATATATATATATATATATATATATATATATATATATATCAGTAGTTTATTGTCCAAATTCAAAAATTATATATGCTTATGAATTTAAATGAGAAAATTGGAAAACCTGAAAATGTTGTGAAATGATTTTTATTTACTTTGTTGTTGTTGTTGTTGTTGTTGTTGAATTTTTGCCGATAACCTTGCTTTATCAAGATGTCATTCCGATTAAGTTTTTTTTTTCTTTCTTCATAATGATGTAATAAGAGCTTGAGTCTGTGGCCAAGGTTGCTGGGAAAATGGTGGGATCCTTCTACCGCTCCAGAAGATATCTCACTAATGATGCAATTCTCTATATAAGAGCCAAGTACGTCCAAAGATGGATTACTGCCGCCACATCTTGGCAGGAGCTGTTAAAAACAACCTATCCTGACTTGACAGAGTACAAAATAAACTTTGTGGCTTGGTGGGGGATGGCCTTATCTCTTCCCTGCAACCTCTCTCCCACAGAAGAGACGTAGCGAGCCTGTCTTTGATCTATCGATATTTCCATGGCAAGTGCTCGTCTGAGCTCCATTCTCTGGTCCCCCCTCGCCAATCTTTTTCAAAAAACACCCGACTAGCTGTAACCACCGTCAATAATTTTCCCCACTCCTTATCTGTGCCTAAATCAAAACGTAGATTCCACGAACAAAGCTTCTTTCTTAGAACTGCACGCCTGTGCAACTCTGTTCCGCTTGCCTGTTTCTCTCCCGACTTCAACCTGGATGTCTTCAAGTCCAACACAAACAAATTCCTGATGAACCGCCCCCCCTAAGTAATGACACCATATCAGTTCTCCAATACTATTGCTACACTATCCCATTGAGTACTGTACACACAATAACCCTTATCCCCGAGTGGCCATTGGGCCTTGATAAGTGGTGAACTCCATGTAAAAAAAAAAAAAAGCCTTCCGATTGGCGAAAATTCAGACTTTAACAAAAAAAAGTAAATAAAAATGATTTTATCATTTCATAACATTTTCAGGTTTCCTAATTTTCTCATTTAAATTCATAATAAAAAATGTTTTCTAAAATGTGTGACTTTACATTGTTTATATACATGCTTATATTTTTTCTTTCATAATATTTTATCTCACTCGTGTTTCGTTTATGAAAGAAAAAATATAAACATATTTTTTTCTTGGATTTGGAATGTAAACTACTGGTGTATATGCTCTGAGTATGTTAAATCGTTTGCATTGGGCTTAAATAATCGTGCCAATGTAATATATATATATATATATATATATATATATATATATATATATATATATATATATATATATATATATACTTTATAATTAAAAGTTATATATCAAATCAGTGTATACCAAATGTGTCCATATTACCTCATTTTACGGAACCAAAAAGGAGTAATATAAAATAAAACTACATGGGGTGTAAAGGTTGTCTACTTTTGATGTAAAGCAAACGACACCCTTGAACATTCATCAAAATATCTTACAACTAAAATTGCTTTTCTAACAGAATGGGCTTCATTCACTTGCATGAAGAAATAATTGCACAGTTTCATATTTTCCGTAACGTATTCTTACAACATAGATGCTAATGCTTCGATTATTTTGTAGGGCTCATACATTCTTCATCCTTTGACTCGATCTGCTATAACTGGATCATGTTCAATAACAAAATCAAGAATCATAGTCATTTCTGCTTTCGCTTTGGCAATGTATGGAGTCACTGTTAACTGGATTATTCCACCACTAGTCTTGATACAGAGGTGAATTTTATGAATTTTCTCCTGCTCCGTTAGAGTTATGATTTACAAATAATATACGACTGGTGTTCAGTCCATGACAAGTTTACGAACTTAGATGTGCGTGAGCGATACCATCTCTCCTAAGTGTTTTAATCTATCTTAAAAGGCATTCATACATGAATGTACGTGGGTTAATATTGTGGTGAGCTACCCTATTTCATAAACGACTTGGAACTGCAAATAAAGTGAAGATAACAACGTTGCTTCTGCGCTTGTGCAACCTACCCTGACTTTATATGCAACCGTTGGGCATTGCTGTTTTGGGGTGCTTGCAGTTAAATGGGCTGGTAAACAGCAAAACAAAATAAAATAAATACAATAAGCAAAAGTTCAGCTAGAATTCATCACTATCAACTTTCTCTCTCAACTTCTAGCATGTGTTCTCCCCACTGCCTCTGCCAACAGGCATTTTACCCTAACCCCATTCCATTTGCATATGTGTGCAGTGGAAAATGAGATCTCGTGAGATTCCACGAGACTACACCTTATAAATCCACGGCTGCCATCTTTAATTTCTTTCTCTCAGATCCCATCCGAAGGTAAGTTGTATGACCGCACGACACACACACACGCGGGCGCTTTCTTCTTTGATTATTACACTCAACTCTATAGTGTTAAAGATAAGTCTTGAAAGAAAGTAGTTCTATTGATTTTGTGTTTGTTTAAAACGATGATTAAAAAAATGGTTGTTGTTTGTAGAATTACAAAAATAACTTCATCCTTATTTATATTTCTGTTCACATTCTTCTCATTTCTTTTCTCTTTGCATTATTTATTGCACTGTCAGTTTGAAACTACTTCACTTACTTTTGGAAGATTAAGGGCAGGTTGAGGGAAAGGTCATTGCTGTACACCGGTTTTAGTTTTTTTTTTTTTTACAAATGGCTTCTAATGGCGGATTTAAGAGACTTACGAGCATACTGTAGTATTCAGTTAAAGACAAGACACCATCAAGAAATGATTATTGTTTTTGACTTTTGGAAATTCTAAATTAAAAAAAAATTTGAAAAGTTAAAAGTTAAACAGATTTTGGCAATGTCCCAGAGAAATAAGTTGATTGTTTGAGGTAATTTTCTCATATATTTTTGTGTGATTGTGTTATGGTGATCTTCTCTATCGTGTCATTGCATGGACTCTTCCTGGCACTATAAATAGTGATAAAGGTGATAATAGACAGAGTCACTATGATCAAGCTAAAACCCCTTAAAGAGCCGAAAAAAATAAGATAACAAGGAGATAGTTAACAAGAGTATTTGGCAGAAGTAACGTGATGTTCTGATACTTTTCGGCTCTTTAAGGCCAGAACGATTAAGTAACTACATGAATATTATAATATTCTTGAGAATATCCACCTCATTTCTCAAATTAAATAATAAAAAAAACAAGATAAGAAATAAATAAATTTAGTTATGAAGAGAGAGAGAGAGAGAGAGAGAGAGAGAAAGAGAGACTACATAAGTACATTCTCTCTAATAAAACTTTAAAGAAACTCAGCGAACGTCTTCTTGTATCAGTCCTTTCTGCATGAAAAGTTTAATTCATCTAAGTTGGACAAAACAGACAAGGCGATCGACAATCACTGGATGGCACAGACACACATGAACCGCAGCGAAGATCAAAAGAAAGTATGAAGAAAATAAAGACAATGTGTAAACACTTGCGCATGTATGTACAAAAAGACTTTGATTTTATTTGGTTCCTTGATTGTTCATGATTGAAAACGTAACATTTCGATTTTGTCATAGGATGAGATCATCAGGTTTTTTTGGGGTTTTTTTTTTTTACATAGGCATCACCACTTATCAAGGCCAAGAGGCTACTCGAAGATAAGGGTTAAAGCGTGTACAGTAGACAATTGGACAATATAGTAACCGTTAGTAATGGAGATTCGGTAAATTTGTTAACTTATATGGAACGGCTCATCAAAAACTTGTTTACGTTAGACTTGAAGACAACCATATTGTAGTCAGCTGGAAAGCAGAAAAATGGAAGACAATTCCATAGGTGTGTAGTTCGAAGAAAGAAGCTTTGCTCATGGAATCTATGTTTAGGTTTAGGCACAGATAAAGAGTGGGGGAAACTAGTGATAGTGTTTTCTGCAAGACGGGTGTTTCTTGTGAAAGTTTGGCGAGGGGGGGACCATAGAACTCAGCCGAACATCTGCCATGAAAATAACGATAAAGCAGAGACAAACTCGCCACATCTCTTCTGTGAGAAAGAGGTTGCAGGGAAGAGAAAAGGACATCACCCACAAGGCTACGAAGTCTATTTTGAACTCTATCAAAGCAGGATAAGTCCTTTCTAGCAGCTCCTGCCCAGATGTGGCAAGAGTACTCCATCCTTGGACGTACCTTGCTCTTATATAGATAGAGAATTGCATCAGCAGTGAGATATCTACTGTATCGATAGAAGGATCCCACCATTTTTCCAGCGGCCTTAGCAACGGATTTAATGTACGTGTTCCATTTAAGATCAGGAGTAAAGGTCAAGCCCAGAAGCTTGTCAAAACATGAAGCCTCCCTAAGGTGCAAGATATATTACAGTATCATCATTCCAGTTCTGGTTTCTTGCAGTTTCAGTATATCCAACATCCCATCCAAATTTTCCTTCAGCTTTTTTTGTAGTTCTAATCTCTACTCTTATATAAAAGTCACTTTATGTGTGTGTAAGTTCCTTCTTCATAAGTTCCGAAACGGCTGAGCCTATCTTTTGCAAATTTCATACAAAGGTAATTTATATGCCTGGCAGTGTTCTTAGATATTTTTTGTACAGAAATTCATCCAATAAGTATTGAAAATCGAAAAATCCGATCCTAAAAATAATCCTTCTTTCTTATAGATAAAAAATAAGAATTTTTACAGGGGAATATTTTACGTTGCACTAGCAAAGGGAGATAATAAAATCTAAGCAAACCATTTCTTCTTAAAAACAGAATTATTGGCATCTGGATATATAGCTCGGTGGTGAAGAATTTGACTACAAATCGAATGATCTCCTGTTCAAGCCCAGGTATACCTCACCAGTTTTTTTGTTTTTTTTCTTATTAATGCGTTTAACTTACAATAAAATAAGAGGTACCATTTAAAATCGCTACAAATAATTTCTTTGTTTCGCATATTTTAAAACTAAACATTGTTCAGAAGTGACTTTTCCAGGACATTCATCATCAAGGCCAAATATCAGCTGACGTGATATTATAAACAAACACAGACGGAATTTGATAAACGACATTATCATTATTATTTTTTTAAAAATTTTGTGAATTAATCAACCGGGAAAATTATTCTTTGTAATATAAAATACTCAATAGAGGATTGATTCTATAATAATACATACGCAATTTGCATAAATTAAAATATCATGTTTAAGCATATTGTACAATTAAGCAAACGCGGGCATCCAGCTAGTTCATCATAATCATCGTCAGCTTAATGTCTGTTTAATATGCTGGCATGTGGTGGACGACTTTCCGTGCACAGTTTAGTTGCATCGCACTTTTGAAGATTCAAAAGTTTATCTTTCAGAATTTAAAAAAAAAAAAGAAGAATTGATGAGTTGATTAATAATCAGTTCGGTATGCGTTATAAACTTCAAAGTTTAATATAAAGATTCCAAAGTTTCAAATGATGCATCCGAAGAAGGTTGGAGACTTCACCGGCCAAAACATTGTAAGAATAACGAATGATGAGAATAGTATTTCAAGTAATTCAATGAATTCAAAAATTTATTCCTAACCATTTATAATACTAAATAATAACTCATAATAGCAAGTAATTATTTATAATATAAAATAGTTCAACAATACAAAAGGTTTTGTTGCATTGTCTGCCGAGATCCACCTCCGTTACATTCTTGTATTTGACATGTACTTCCACAGAATATGTACTGATAAATTTACTGCATATGTCTACCTAAAATAATACTTCAGACCTACTAAACTAGCAGCAAAATCTCACCCATTCACTGCAGAGGTACTTATTCTGATAGTTTCTTTCTTCAGACTGTTGGTATATGTAATTCCTTACCTGCTTCCCGGTTTCTGTGACCGTACCAACAAATAGAAATTTAAATGTAATGTGAACAAACAACTTGCTACACAGCTCCCTACCCAGGTTGCACTTTATGAATATAGTCCCTATCACAATAGCCTCTTCGACTCCAGTGATAATATGCAGTGCTTGGCATAAACACACACACATACCCACACGTGTGTGCAATTATTCTGATATTTAATTTTCATGTTAGAGGTTAATATATTTCTTATTTCGGTTGACTCTAGTTTTTTATTATGAGCGGTAATATGGCGTTAAATAGCACTGCTTTCTGATAGGTGATATCCGAGGTGTTTAGAGATGGCTGTCATTGTATGGCCAAGCTATGTACTATATGAATTCGTAGTTCGATTAGGAAGACATTCTTCGAATGGACATGAAAATTCGTATATTCCATGTTTGGGTCAGTGTGGGATTAATGGTATTACTGTTTTTAGTTATTAAGCTTAGTCAAACATGCCTTGATAATGACACTTGCTGCACACACACACACATATATATATATATATACAGCTGTGCGCAAAAGTATTCGACGCCTACCAAAGTTGTCTTATTTCTTTGAATGGATACTTCAATAATCTTTAAAACCTTCTTTAACGGCTAAGTTCGAATAAACTGTATAGTTTTCAACAAAAAATAATAAAAAGTAATTAGCGCTTGTTAATATAAATAAATTTATTTACAAAAATAAAAATATGGATGTTGCAAAAGTATTCGACCCTTTTTCATTAATACTTGGTTGAAGCTCCTTTGACCTTGATTACTGCAAGTAAACGTTTCCTATAACATCTAACAAGACTTCTACATCTGTCCACTGGAATTTTAAGCCACTTTTCTTGACAGTACTGTTTTAATTCAATCAAATTATATGGTTTTCTTTGATGTACCGCAATTTTTAAATCATGCCATAAGTGCTCACTCGGATTTAGGTTTGGAGACTGGGAAGGCCATTCTAGAACTTTCACCTTATTATTCTTTAACCATGCCTTAGTGCTCTTTGAAGTGTGTTTAGGATCGTTGTCCTGTTGAAAGGTATACCTCCTTCCATGCCCCAACTGGTTCGCAGACGGAACAAGATTTTCTTTCAGTATGGACTGATATTTTACTGAATCCATTCTTCCATCGATTATGGTTAATCTTCCAGTTCCATTTATACTGAAACAGCCCCACACCATGATTGATCCACCTCCGTGCTTAACCGTTGGAACGGTATTCTTCACATTATAAGCAGTATTTTCTTTTCACGAAACATAGCGTTGCTGGTTGCGTCCAAATAGTTCCACTTTCGTTTCGTCTGACCAAATTATATTATTCCAGTAATCAATAGGCATTTCTAGGAACTTTTTTTGCAAAATTTAATCGAGCCTTTTGATGAGCTTTGGAAAGTAAGGGCTTCCTTCTGGCAATACGTCCATGCATTCCGGCACGATTTAATGCCCTACAAATAGTGTACATCTGAGCCAGCATTCTTCAAATCGTTCTGCACGTCCTTTAGGTTTGATTTAGAGTCTATTGAAACTTGTCTAAAAATTTTCCTAGCCCCACGTGTCGTAATTATTCTTGGGCGACCTGATCTTGGAAGACTTGATACAATCCCTTTTACTTTCCATTTTTTGATAATGGACATAATAGTCGACCGTAGTATAGAAAAACGTTTGGAAATTTTTTTATAATCTTCTCCATACTGGTAGGCATCGATTACTTTCTTTTTAATGTCTTCAGAGTACTCTTTGTTCTTTGTCATAGTTGTAGATTTGTTGACGTTGAAAAAAAAATTTTTTTTTACTTGAAACAATTATTCAATCATTCAATATGGCATTGAAGTTCAATTTGAACTGATTTTAGATTCAGTAGAGTCATAAATATCATTTATAGGAAATAAATACACGGTCAGACTAAAATAATAAACTTAATGACGCTTTTATTTAAACTTTGAATTAAAGGGGTCGAATATTTTTGCAACATCCATACTTATATTTTTTGTAAATAAATTGATATATATTATTAATCTCGAATTACTTTTCCTCATTTATTGTTGAAAAATATACAATTTATTCATAATTAGCCGTTAAAAGGCGTTATGAAGATTTTTGAAGTATAGATTCAACGAAAAAAGAAAATTTAGACAGGGGTCGAATATTTTTGCGCACAACTGTATATATATATATATATATATATATATATATATCCGAAATCTCCGAAACAGCTACATGGTAAGCAGCTGATGATCTGTTTTCTATTTACAAAATTTTAGTTAAGGTTTTCTCTTTTCATCCTTATGTAGTTAAATTCTGTTTTAAAATTGAAGACTTTGCGAAATCTGCTTATGCAAGTGCTAAGTCTATTTTTATTTAACAACTTTAGTTAATGCCTTTTTTTTTCATCCTTATATAAATTAATTCTATTTTGTCATTATAAACTTTTTAGAAGTCGGATTATGTAGGTGCTAAGTTTGCCATAGGTTAAAGTTCATTTTTTTCTCCTTCTGGGAATTTAAACTGCATTCTGTATTTTTATTTTTGCATTTTTTTAATTCAAAACTTCTTTAGACTATATGTATGAGAGAGAGAGAGAGAGAGAGAGAGAGAGAGAGAGAGAGAGAGAGAGAGAGAGAGAATTAAAGTCCCAAAATCCTACTGTGAGACATTGCCATGGTCCTACCAGTTCGGTATACGTTTCTTGTTGAAAAGATAGGTCACAATCGGCCATTTATCTTATTTTCCACTTTTCATATGTCTTATCAATTTTCCTGTATGTGGTACAATATTTCAGTTGGGAGAATTGTTGTCTCACATGCAAGTGACACGAGTTTCGAACTTTAGGTTTGAATGTGTTCTACTGAATGAGGAAGCTCTAATCTAGGGCGTCCAGTCTATAATTTCTGTGGTTTACAATGGCTGCATCGTTTCTATAATTAAACACATATAATGTATATACATATATACGCACTTATATATACATATAAGAAAAATACCCGTCCCAGGACAGGTATAAGAAATAAATATAACAGTTTTAAATTAAAAAAAAATGTATTATTTAATGTAAATCAGAACTTCATGTTGAGCAATTCTTTTCTCTTTTATATGTAAATTAGTTTTAAATGTTTGAGGGACGGCTGTGAATTCCGATTGGCGCAATTACTGAATGGTAAAATTTACAGAAAAATAATAATGTGACCATGTTATTCACTGTGCTTGTGTGAATATATATATATATTCCAAAATTTATGACGATCCTTTCATCAAAAAAGATAGCTTTATGTAAATGCAACCCATTTAGAAAAAAATAATATGCCCATCTTAGTCACCATGTTTTCTAGAATATATATTACAAAATTTATAATGATTCAGTAATTATATATCTATCTATTTACTATTATATAAAAGGAACTTTGTGTGTGAGTTAGTTCCCCATGAAAGTTGGGCCAATTTTTTTTTTTTTATTCACAAAAAGATACTTGATATGTCTGGGAGTGTTCTTACATAGGTTTTGTATGTGTCTGATAAGTATCAATAATCGAAAAAATTCGATTAAAGAAGGAGGTCCGATTTTGACTAAAGTTAACACTTATACAACACTTTTATAATACTAAACAACACTTTTATAATACTAAATAATCATTGCAAGCGCATTTGAGAAGGTTGATCGCCGCACAAGCAGAAAGACCCAGTCTATAAAATCAACTATAGATTATTTTATAAGGCAGGGGAGCGTTCGAAATGTATTTTTCTTTTTAGAGCGCTATTAAACCACGATACTTTAGTTTTACATCTGGAAATTTTATTCAAGCCATTATATAAAAATAATTTCATAAAATCAACAGTAGGTTCTCTACAGTGCCATATAGACTACACTGTATACTGGACTATGTTACTGCAGGGAGGCATGTGAAGTTTTCTCCCAGTACATCAAGGTGGGTCCCCAATTAGAGCAGGCAATGAGTCGATTGGATTTTTTTTAAAAATGGATAATTTCACTGATCTTGATGACAATAAAATTATAGGAGAGTAGAAAATTGTTGGATCCTCATTCAATACTGGACAACGCCAGGTCTCTCTGCTAGTATATATATATATATATATATATATATATATATATATATATATATATATATATATTTGTATATGTGTGCGTGTGTGTTACTATTTCATTTAATCACATAAATTAATATAAGAAGATATAAAGATAATATATAGAAATTAATATATTATTTTATGTGTAAATTTTCAGCATATATTTCAACAGTGCTCAAATCATAAATAGAGCTAGGTAGTAAGTTATGAAAATATATGTGGCAATTAAGCTACACAGAATATTCTGTATTTCATCCTCGTGAGAATTTGTCAGGCTTATGCGATGACTTGTGGTTATTGTGTATTTTTATATAAACTCATTTGTATATAAACACATGGTACTGAAGTTAACCAATCAGCTTCTTACTTGTAACCGCAGTTACAACTAAGAAGCTGATTGGCTAACTAGCAAATATGATACCATGTGTTTATATAAAAAAGTGTGATAAGTACAACTCTTCACATAAGCCTAATGAATTCTCATGAGGAGAAACGCGGAATATTCTGTGTGGCTTAATTCCCATATATATTTTCATAACTTACTTTATAATATAGATATATATTTCCTGATTTAAACAGAAAAATGAAATTAATGAAAAATCTATTTTATGTTGACACTATTCTTGTATTTGTTGATATTTTTTTCTAAAAGTTTATGATATTGCTTTTGTTATTTATAGAATTTTCCGATGATCATGTCCTCTTCCTTAACAAGAAAGGCAAATCTATTAAAGAATCCCAAAGAATAAACCAACTTCTTGGTCACCAATCTGAAGTTTTGACACAGTGCCAATACCCACCAGCAAAACCCGTTATTCATTTTTGTTTTTGATACTGTGGATTGTTAGCTCCTTTCCGTCATCTTGTTGTGATGCATTATGGGACATTGCCAGCAGTTTTTCATTACATCCTAGAGAGCATCACAACATGAAAAAATATAAAACCATAAGTTGATGAAGGAGAGAACTATTGTCTGTTGAAAGAGACTGAAAGGCAGAAAATCAGGCAAAAATCTTAGGAAGAAAATGTTTAAAAGGTTCGCCTTACTAATTCTGATTAGAAATTTTTCTTATTAGATGCGTTTAAACATCTCCGTAGATTTTATCGGTCAATCTGTCACTTGAGTTTTAAATAGCATTCATTTTCCTTCATTTTGTTTTTCAACCTCATTTTTTTCATTATTTTATTATATTTTTTTATAATTACATTTTTTCATTATTTCATTAATTTTTTTTGAAATCACATTTTTTATTATTTCATTAAATTTTTAAAATCACATTTTTTCATTATTTCATTAATTTTTTTAAAATCACATTTTTTTTATTATTTCATTAATTTTTTTAAAATCACATTTTTTTATTATTTCATTAATTTTTATTCAAGTTTTCATTCATTTTTATTTATTTTTTGCATTCAGATTTTGTTTTAATTGTTTTTACATTTCTTCATTTACTTTTTTCATTCGGGTTTTCTTATTATTTTCATTTAGACTTTAACCCTATTTTATGTCATTCACTGTATTCATTTAGTTTGTTTCATTTTTTTTTTTTCATTTTTTTCAATCCATTTTTTTTTTTTTCATTTCTTCGTTTATGTTTTTTTTTATTCAGTTTTTTTTTTTTTCAGTCTCATCCAGAACTTTCATTCAGAAATATACATGTGAAAATACTATATAAAAACTATGGACCGCCCGATTGGACGATTTTATCGTTTAAAAAAGGATCACAGGAGAATGAATATATATATATATATATATATATATATATATATATATATATATATATATATATATATATATATATATATATATATATAAAACAGTAGATGTATTGTGTGTAAATATTTAGCAGGTAAACTCTTAAACTACTGGTAACATAACATTGAAATTAACAGGAAATAATAATTATACAGCAAAGATGGTTTATAATGAGTAAAATCTTTGTTTGGATTGCTGAATAACGCATACAGACATATATACGCAAGTTGAACTACGAAATGTTCTTTTTTACAGGTCAACATTTTTTTAATTTTTTCCGTGCATAAAATTCATTTTTTCAAATCTTTTAATATTTAGATTTTGTATCATGGTGATAACATCGGTAGAGGACGCAACTGTTTTGGTTTCGATTCTAACTGATGGCACTAAGTCATTTTTTTTTAACATTTGCCATTATGTCCTTGTATTAATAAATACGAAAATCTGCACGAATTTAAATATATTTAAACGTATTTTACCGCAAGCGGAATTAAAGCATTTATTTACAGGCTTAGAAGATACAACTTTTGTTTTAATTTCTCAGTCTTTTAAGACGATAAATATTTTTCACAACTATTTTTTGCCGGAAATCTCTCACGAACGAAAATAAAATTCAATGAAAAAAATCGTACATTTCTTAAGTAAATCTTCCACGACAGGGGACAAATTCTAAGTACAGTTTTGATAGAAAATCTTATTTGGATTAATGTCAGGTTCCTGCGTTTCTTTTCTTCTTTTTTCTTTCAAGTAATACGTAAATATTGCTCAAGATTCTGAAATTGAAAATATTTATAGTCTAGCCTAACTTTCATAATGTCTTTTTTCCTTAAAATAAATTACTATTCAGTCCCGTTTAGATAATTTTCTTTTCTCTAAATAGTTTTTCCTTTACTTTAAATAACTTTTCTCATTTAGTTTTTATAAATAATCTCTCTTTTGCTTTTTGTAAAGAAATAAAACAAAGACATCCTTATATATTTTTTTTTTCGTTTTTATTCATCGATTAGATGAATATTAATTTCAAATGAAAATTCTAAAGTTTTCGAATGCGTGTGTTGTGTTTTTCAGAAAGTTTTCCTTACTTAATTCAAATATTTTTAAGAAAATTATGACAACACAAAATATAGATGTATTTTAATACAAAATAGAAATTTTCATAATAAATTATAAATAATCATTAAATTTTGAGAAAACAAATATTAATTGCAATAACACTTTTTAAATAATTGGTATCTCTGACTAGAACGCAAATTATTTGGTGTTTATTTTTTTTTACATTAACTGCAACTTACCATTTACTTTCGAAATACCGATTTTTATAAATTTTCGACTGTGCTGACAACGAATATTATAGTTAAATGTGGGGCGGAGAAATAGTTTACCAGATATGAAAACATTTGTTATCCAACGTAAAAGCTAATGTAAACTCTGGCAGCCATTTTTTTACAACCAAGGAATTAGAGATGCGCATGCATAACGGCTTTCAGAATATACACCTCCAACCTCCCTAGGATAAGAACGGCTTTCAGAATATACACCCCCACCTCCCTATGATAAGAACGGCTTTCAGAATATACACCACCAACCTCCCTATGGTAAGAACGGCTTTCAGAATATACACTTCCAACCTCCCTATGGTAAGAACGACTTTCAGAATACACACTTACAACCTCCCCATGTTAAGAACGGCTTTCGGAATAAGCACTCCATTTTTTCCATTTTGGGGGGCGGGTGGGTGAAAAATATTTGCTTTGCCGTTTGCTTTAGTTACACACATGCGTATTACTACCTACTCGGTTGTGAAAACAAAATGACTTCCAGGGATTGCATTAGCTTTTATGTTATCATATCTGGTAAACGACCCATCAGGCCCAAATTTAACTGTGATATTCAGTGTTAGCATATCCGAAAACCTATAAAAGTCGATATTCTCAATGTGAGCTGTGAGTTTACCAATTTTCGGATAATTATCCGATACTTTAACAAATTTATGATACATTTTGATTTTGTTTTTCCTAATATAAATTTAAAGTAAAATTACCTAAACAAAAAACTATGGATGAAGCATCAGTTTTCTCAGTGACCCAAGCAGTTACGTAGTTTATTTGCCAGCATGCTTTATATTTGTCATATTTCCAATTCCACAAACTTGTAAGAGACCCATCTTAGCGAAGATATATCTGTATAGAGTCCAGTAAAACAATCCTCATGTCAATATCATTGTTTCAGATGACATCTTAAATGAAGTTTTGTGGGATGTTCAGGAAAAGCTTCTCCATTTAGCAGGAAAACATCAGAATATGACTTGCCATCACCTGACATCAATAAACATGCTATTCACCATGATATTGTTCGTGAAACTTTACAACTTAGTACACGAGCTGAGCAGTCATGTGTGTGAAAATGAGTCAAAACTTCTAGATGAACAACAAATGGTATATGACTTCATTGTGAGTAGAGTAACTGATGATAGACGTGGCCTTTTCCCCTAAATCCTTCAGGCACTACACAAAAAATATTCCTTTTAAATCTTCTTCTTGCAAAAATGAGATCTAACGGTTACATTGCATTGGTAGCTGCTTCTTCAGGTACAGCAGCAACACTTCTAGCTGGGGATCGTAGTGCACACTACTTTCAAGTTGCCTACTGATTTGGTCAAGAATTCTGAAAATGAGTGTGTTTGCAACATCCAGCGAGGTTCCAACATGGCCAGTTTATTACAACAAACTAGATTAATAGTTTGGGATGAATGTACCATGGTTCAATAACATTAAATAGAGATATTCAATTGCACAAATTACCATGTGGCCAGATGGTAAATTCAGTTGGTGACCTGATAACTAAAGTTTTCCTAAATATTGCACAAAATTTCCACAATGTGCGATGGCTTTGTGAAAAAGCAATCTTTGCCCTTAGAAATGATGCTGTTGATATGATCAATTATAATCTTTTGCAAGAGTTTCCTGGGTTACAGCATACTTATCAATCCATTGATTGTGATATCGAAGAAGATCAGACAGTAGAATTTCCTGTAGAATTTCTGAATTCACTGCAATCGCCTGGAATGCAACATTATAACGCTATATTGAAGGAAGAAGCTCCAGGTATATTTTTTAAGAAATTTTGATCCACCTAAACTGTAATGTCACACGGTTACCAATAAAATCTTTGAAAACTAATGTTCTGGAAGACATTATAATAACTCGAAATTTTCAGGGTGAAACTATGTTAATTCCTCGGATTCTCCTTATTCTTTCTGACATGCCATTTCAGTTCATACTTGTTAGAGGTCACACCCAAAAGGTTTATGCAGAGATTCTTCAAAATGAATGCTACAGGTATATTTACTAGTATTCAGATATGCATTGCTTGAAACTAAATATTAATTATTTCATTAACAGAAGAGATTACTAATGCCATTTTTATATATATTGTACATTATATCATATTTTGAAAGAAGAAGGACTAAAAGATAAAAGATTAAACAAAAGAGGATTAGGGCTGCTGGCAAGCCCTCTATAAAATAAAATGCACCTACTGCTCCTACCTCATGGGGGATGTGGAAAAAGAAGCTATTATTATGAATTAATGTTTCGTTTACTCAATAGGATAATTATGTATGAGGACAGAATATTCAAACATATCAAATACCTAGTAACGCCGGGCACTTCAGCTTATATATATATATATATATATATATATATAGGAAATTTATTACTGTGTGTCCAGAATGAGTTTACATATTGTTTCAGCTAGAGGAAGATCCCCAAAAAGAGGAAATATCCAACTAGCATCGTCAGAATTAATAAATGGACCATGAGTCCATGAATTCTGACGATGCTAGTTGGATATTTCCTCTTTTTGGGGATCTTCCTCTAGCTGAAACAATATGTAAACTCATTCTGGACTCACAGTAATAAATTTTCTACATACTGCTCTGGCTACACATTGAGCACTCTAGTCCTGTTTTTTCACCACTGGTATATATATATATATATATATATATATATATATATATATATATATATATATATATATATATATATATATATATATGAATGAGATGTTTCGATGGTATCAAAACATCCAAACATAGATGGGCAGGGCACATAGCCAGACAACATGACAATGGATGGTCCATCAGGACAACGGATGGACACCTCATAAACATAAGATACCAAAGGGAAGACTTAGAACGAGATGGAGAGACGACCTGATTCAACACATGAGTCCCACATGGCAGTGGATAACTCGGGACAGAGTTAGATGGCTAAAGTCCAGAGAGGAGTTCCTCATTGAATGATAAAACCTTGATTGATTTACTGGATTTACTGGTTGATGCATATGGTCTTGGCTCAGAGGCTAAGGAATGAGGGTGTTTTGGTTTCGATTTTAGCTGATGGCACAAAAGTTATATACATTTTTTTTTTTTTTTAGTTTTTATCTGACTATCATGTATTAGGTTCAATAAAATGATTGATAGAGAATTATCTCTACAATAATAAATACGTATGAATTAAAATATATGCTAGCATTTCTATAAGAGCAGTCTATTACACTTACAGTTTAAAATAGCATTTCTTTAAGTTTGTCATGATTTTATTGTAAATTGTATTTTCTTTCATTCTTTGTTCATCGTTTTCATTCGTAAATAAATGTAGAATAAGTAAAAAGACATGAACGAAATTAACAGCATTTTCACTGCTAAATGCACGGATATCTCAGACCCTAAATCTAAAATAAACATTTTGAAAAGAGGCTCTGTCAATCACGCTCAAGTTTAAAATAGCATTTTTTTAAAGGTCTGTCATGCTTTAATTATAAACACTATTTTTTCAGTTTGTCAAGCTTTAGTTATAAATTTTATCTCCATTGGTCTGCCATACTTAGCATTTTCATCTTCAAACATGCAGTTTGAACAAAGGCATACAAGTATAAGCATAAAAACGAGCGCTTCTACACTATTGGGACCAAATTTCGGAAATCGTAATACTAAATTTCACATGGAAACAATGGTATATACATATTCTTCGTATTTTTAAGATAATTATATCCAAAAATTACAAAAATCGATAAGGTAGAAGATTGTTTATTAAAGAAATTAAAAAATAGAATTTGATGAAAACGATCGTAAGACACAAGAGAGTTTAAAAGGGTGTAATTTTCCGTTTTGATTTAAACAAGATAGCCGAAATTTTTTACCTGCTACCACGATTAAAGTTTTGTTTAATAATTCAGTAATATTCAGGTAATTTCGACTGCATAATTTGGAAACTACCATTGCAACTTATTAGAATTGACAAAAAAAAATTGATAGAAACTATTGCTTTTATCTGAAAACTCCATTTATCGACTGCAAAATCTCGTCCAAATTCTGTAGAAATACCTAAAAAAAAAAGCTTTATTGGTTTAGCATTTTCATTGGTTTACCATACTTAAGTTTGAACTATTAGATGCGTCCAAATATCTCCATAAGAGTCTATATCAATCGATCAGTCTACCACACTTAAGTTTGAAATAACATTATTTTTTTTTTTTTAATTTTTCATGATTCAGTAGTAAATTGTATTTTCGCTGATCCGTCCTGCTTAAGGTTAAAATAAGATTTTTAGGTATAGACGTGATTAATCAGTTAATCACTTTTAAGTTTGTCATCGCTAAATGTACAGATTGAATTGGCACGTCTTATTTTAGTCTAAACCTTTTAAAAAGAGGCTCTGTCAGTTGCCCATGCTTAGGCTTGAAATAGAACTTTTAGATTAATCCACGCATCTCCATATGTTTAGTCAATCTGTCACACTTAAGTTTGAAAGAGCATTTTTATCACTATATTACTTTTTTTTCTTAAAATTCTTTTTCACCTCAAGCATAACGTACTGCCAACTTGAATGTAACAGGCTACCATTTTGGTGATCATGTCTGACAAAGGATCATGGGAAGTTGAGTGGGGAGATGTACGTTCACATTACATTTAAACTTCTGCAGGAATCACGAAATCTGGAAAAAGAGACGAAATTTCAAAGTCTAGCAGTTCAAATGAAGATGCTATTAAAGTAGAAGACGATGGAATTTTGCTACTTGTGGAATTAGTCAGGAGTATGTATGTTGAAGGGGGCACAAGTGCTATGAGTTTATCAGAGCACATGGCATTAAAGTACTTGTAAAATAGGCATTGGTATACACCATTGCAGTGACTGAACAGAGGTTGGAGCTTAGTTGCCAGTGCATAACCTATTAAATTTTAGACTCATTTTTGGACCTGTCTAAGAATGAGAGATGTGACAACAATCTATTATACTATAAAGCTCAAATCGGCTTGCTTGGGCGTTGAAACCGTCCATCCGTTTTTAGTTTACTTTTTTTTTTTTTTTTACTCTTTTTTACCTCAAGCATTATGAACTGCTACTTGAATGCAACTATTTTGGATCATGTCTGACAGAGGATTGTGGAAAGTTGAGTGGGGGAGATGTATGTTCACATTACATTTAAGCTTCTGCAGGTTAGTACAATCAGGAAATCTGGAAACAGGGAGGGAATTTCAAAGTCTAACAGTCCGAGGAAAGAAGATATTGAAGTAGAAGGCAGCCCCAGTGGCCTTCTGCCTGCATTGGAAAATGACACTCGAGCTGATAACAGTAGATAACTGAAGATTCCAGATAATACAAATACTTTCCTCACAAGTTCCATTCTATCTAACATGTTTGATCTGTTTCTTTTACATAGAAGTTACCACTTATCAAGGCCCAGTGGCTACTCGAGGATAAGGGTTAAAGAGTGTACAGTAGTCAAAAGGACAATATCATAGTAATCGTTAGTAGTGTAAATTTGGTAAACTGGATTACTTAAAGGAATTGCTGTTTTTGGGTTCTAACCTTGCACATCATCCATCTTTGATTCACTCTTGGGGATGATTCTGTTTTGTAGATTTGGCTCATTTTGACTCAGTGTGCCTATGTCAAACTTTATACTAACAGAACCACTTGCTATTGATCTAGTGTCCTTAATATGTCACAAGGTTAATCACAGATTTTTATACGCGTTTGCTTGGTTGCAGAAAATATACCACTGGTAAAAATAAATCTTTTAAGAAATGTGCTTTTTGTACAAAGGCATACATTGAAAATTATTCTTTCAAAAAATTTTAATAGAAAAAATGTTAAATGTATTTATTTTCTTCATTTATATCCAAATTTTCTTGAGGTACATTAATATATGTCGCATGAGGCTAAGTTTGAAATAACATTTTTCTTAGTAAATAACATATACATATTAACTAGCACATTTACATGTATCTCTATAAGAAGCTCTATCCGTCTATTAATTTGTCTGTCACATTTTAGTTTGAAATAGTATTTTCATTAGTAAATACCATATATATTAAATAGCACATTTACATCCATCTCTACAAGAAGCTCTATCTGTCCATTAATGTGTCTGTCACATTTTAGTTTGAAATAGCATTTTCATTAGTAAATACCATATATATTAAATAGCACATTTACATCCATCTCTACAAGAAGCTCTATCTGTCCATCAATTTATCTGTCACACTTGAGTTTGAAATAGCATTTTCCTCTGATAAATGCAAATTGAATGGATTAGAAAAAAAAACTTGATCCTGTTTTTAACCATCATCTCCGCAAATTAAAGCGATTAATGCTGGTTCCAACACGGATTTTTTTTAGCTTCTCCAGATTTATTATTAAACAGAACGTGAAGAGAATGCAGAAAAGCTTTCGCATTAAATGTCTTTATTCTATGAACAATCATGTCAGACTGACAATAAAATTACCCCAAGGAAATCACATTCCAAAATTATTAGCATTTTCTTTAATTTTTAACTTTCAATTTCACTTTGAACAAACCAGTATTTTTTTTTTTCTTTGTTTCCTTTCATTTTTTTTTCTTCAGGAAAGATAAATATGAGGAGTTAGCTCATAAAAAAGCTGGCATTCCATAAAAACACAAAACGTTTTTCTCCTTTAGCATTACATTTAGATTTAAGATAAAATCTTTAGGGAAAAGGGAAGAAAATATATTTCTAGCATACATCGATCCAATCTGTGCATTTTAGCAACGAATATGTTTTACGGATGCTAAAAGTATGAAAAAGTAATGAATATGTTTTAAGTATAACAAAATTGTTTTGGAAACGAATATTTTTCATGGATGACAGCAATATGAAAAAGCAACGAATATGCTTTAAGTATGACAAAAATATTTCTGCAACAAATATTTTATCTATCTCTCTCTCTCTCTATATATATACATATATATATATATATAATAAAAGTATTTTCGCAACGAATGTTCTAAGTATAAAGATTATGAAAAAGGCAAATATGTTTTATGTATGAAAAATGTATTTTAGCAACGAATCAATGATTTCCCTATTCTTTATCTGTGCCTAAACCTAAACGTAGATTCCATGAACAAAGCTTTTTTCTTAGAACTGCACACCTATGGAACTCTCTTCTGTTTACCTGCTTTCCAGCTGACTACAATATGGCCGTCTCCAAGTCCAATGTAAACAAGTTCTTGATGAGCTGTTCCCATTAAGTAATCAAATTTACCAAATCTACACTTCTAACGATTATTATGATATTGTCCTTTTGACCAATGTACACTCTCTAACCGTATCCTCGAGTGGCCTCTGGGCCTTGATAAGTGGTGATTCCTTTGTAAAAAAAAAAAGTACGAAAAAATAACGAATATGTTTGGGGTATTACAAAAGTATTTTAGCAACGACTGTTTCATGTATGACAAAACGTATGAAACAACAACAAATGTTTTAAGTGTGGCAGAAAAGTAGGGAAAAGCCACGAATATGTTTTAAGTATGACAGAAAAAATTTAGCAACAAACATTTTAAGTACGACCAAAGTATTTTAGCAATGAAGATGTTTTAAGTATGACAAAATTATTTTACCACCGAATATTTTCAGGGATGACAAAGTATGAAAAACAACGAAAATGATATATACGCCTTTATATCACAAAGCAATGAAAATGCTATATGCAACCTCAGTAAAGCAACGAAAATACTAGTGGCATAACAAAGTGATACGTAATGGCACATTCCTTTAGGTTGAAGGGGTTTGTCAGGACAACCTGGTATAAGGATCAATGTAATGACTAGGGCGATGACAACAGCATATTATTTTCATTGTTTTGACTCTCGAGTATATATCCGACACATTTAGATACTGAGAACCACATCACTATCTAAAAACGTATAAGATATAAAGGGATATATACCTGAGAATCAAAATAAGGAAAAGAATATGCTGTTGTCATAGCCCTAGTAATGACACATCTCTTTAGGTTGAAGGATCAATCCTCAGGGCAGGTGATACTGAGAACACAATTGCGAATTACTTTTAACTTCTATTCGGTCATGGCTGGCGAAACGAGAGCATGTTACCCCAGTGGATTAACTAAAAGGTTCCGTTAGATATCCTATTCAGATTTTCGAGTTCAATAGTTTTACAAAAGACTCCTGAAGAATATTGGAATTTAGATCAACCAAATCGTGAAAATAGCACTCAAAATAAGAACAGTAGTCCAAATTAGCCAAATCATTAATCCTCATCTCAAAAATTCAGAAACAGAAAATACTTTTTTCAAACTTAAGTTTTCTATATCATTTTCGTTGTTTTGTCATATTTACAATGAAAACGATGCATTAACTAAAGAATAAAAAAGCAATCGGTATGACCAGGTAGCGAGGCCTTAATATGAGAATAACACTGTTCTGGGAAGAATGCCACAACCCTTTAATCGTTGCTGTTCTAGGTCACCCTTGAGCAAGGTGACGTACCCACAAACCTCCCTAGATGGTGGATTGGTATTCAACTATCTATACCTACCATAGTCTAGCCAAAAGTGTACTATGGCAAAAGAGGATGGAAATGCTAACAACTAGTCAACAAACAAACCAGCACTGAACTACCGACGTGGTTGACAAAGAATTCTGTGGAATCTGATACAGGTCCACTCCACCCATCGAATGTGATTAGCTACATGTATGCAGACTGTCTTGGTTCATCCTTGACTCTACACTTTTGTTTCCAATAGAGAAGATGCCGGAAGTACTGGACAAGCTGCCTGCTTCTACAATTACCCAAACTAGGAAGCCAGTTCGAAAGACTGGTGGTGATGGAGTGAAGGTGTTCCAGGAGGTTTAATAAATTGGAAGCCAGAGCGTGATCCCTGCACACAAGGGGTTGGGGTGTGATGGTCGTGTTCATGCTGAAGAAAGATAGCATTGCAAGGCAGTTTCTCCAATGACCAAGCAGTTCTATCCAGTGATGCGCTGCCTGTTCCAATCTGAAGGGTCCTAGAAAAGGTGGATTAAATAAATGCTCATTCACAAGCTCCTGGCTGATAGGCCGCCGCCAGCGGTAATCCACAACAGTTGTAGGAAAATAAAGGAATCAACCACTAATCTTATCCTGGCATCACGGAATGTCAGAACCCTTTTAGACAATGAAGAATGATCCGAAAACAGAACAGCTCTCATATCACATGAACAAGGTTGACATTATAGCACTGATCAAGGTCAACTCAAAGAAAAAGCATACACGTTCTACTGATCTGGAAAACCTTGCGGTGAACGAAAAGAGACGCTGGGAGGGGTTGCATTTGCAACCCCGAATCAACTTGTTAAAGAACTTGAATCACTGCTAACAGAAAAAAAAAACATGAAAGGAAATGTTAAGGAAACAGTCAGGAAGGAGACTATGATAATACATATAAATAACAAAATCGACAAAGATGTCCATGAAATCTATGTTTAGCAATTAAAATGCATGATAGTCCAACAATATTTTAATAATTCAACGATAGAAATTGATGGATGCGTCAAAAACTTGTTTCAAACCTGTATGACAGCCGAAAGAAAATCTTTTTTGTCACTGATGTTATTTTATAAAGTATACAGACAACGCCAGGCAATCCTGCTAGTTTTATGAAAAGCATATTGAGCAATGTGAAGTGTGGCAGACCAATGAAAATCATACTTGCGCATTAAGTAATGGATTGAAGTATTTGATCATAGAATACGGTTTAATAGCAATTTAATATCAAAGTCTTCATGAGTTGTTAGGTTCCTAAGAGATTTATAGGAAGTATATCAATGTAAAAATGACAGACCACATAAAACACTGTCAAAACTTTAACACTTGTATTTTGTAAATATACCTACATACTGACATATAAACAACAGAAAAGGATTTTTATTAAAATGACCGTTAAATCTACTCAGCCAATGATCACGGCTTATAACCTGATTAACATTTCCACTGTAATTTCAATAAAGCTACTTAGTAATTAACTAACACACGTCTTACGATACAAATGTCAGCAGAAGATGAAATTTGCTTTTAAGTGTTCATCATTAAAGTAAAGTTACTTTCGGGCTGGAACCAAAGGTTAATGGATTGAAGTATTTAATATTAATTATAGAATATGGTTTAATAGCTATTTCATATGACTACAAAATCTCCATGATTTGTTAGGTTCCTCAGAGATTTATAGCAGGTATATCAACTTGAAAAAGTATCCATGTGTCACAATGTCAGTGCGTATCGTCATAGAGACAATATTAATTTGATTAAGTAACAATTTCCCTAGTCTATTTGGCATAATGGTTAGAGTGTTTGCTAATGGGTCGGGAGATTGGGGTTCAATTCTTAATCCAGTTATGCCAAAGACTAAAAAAGGATTCATTACATGCCAAGCACTCAATATTATAAGGTGTGTGCTAATAAGTAGTAGAATAATTCAGAGAAAGACATGACACCCTCCCTTATATCAGTAGCCAATGAAATGGGAGCCTTCGATTTGTCCTTAACTACAGTCGACTTGTTTTATAAATAATAAAGAATAAATATGAAATAATTGCATTTTCACAACACAATGATATTTAAATATGAACTAGCAGGCAGCCCAGCTTTATCCAGTCGTAGAATACATTTGTACGATTTTTATTCTACTGGAGAGAACTTTATTGCCTACTAGACACTGTACAGAGGTTTGTCAGGAAACCTGGCATGACGATCATTTTAGCTACAAGTAAACCCTGACTAAATATTCAAAATCACATCGTATTCGCAGCCAGAATAAGATCTCCTTAGTATGGCTAACACACACTGGCTTATATGAGAAATAGTGCAACTTTTTCGAGTGATGTTGCCTATAGTAAAAGCAGTAAGTTGGATATTACACCAGATTAGATGAATTCTTGTCTCAGAAAACACACGACAGTACAGTATATAATACGCATGTATATAATGAATTGACATTATAAAAACACTGTAAGGTGGGGCAAATACCGTAACCAGGTGCTGGAAAAACATTGTATTCCACATCGTAACCTGAAAAAAAAACATATCCTGGGGGCCACCGTATCCCGGGGTCCTACTGCATATTGTTTCGAAGGATATTTCGTAACATATAATATTCATATTATTTGGATTCATACTACTGTTCTCATCTTGAGTGTTCTAACCTCTGACTCTGACTACAAGAAAAGTATACTATAACACATTTAACTGGTCCATTCAAAAGAGAAAAATTAATATTCTCAACTTCTTTACGACCTTAGTGCTTGAGACGTAAAGGATATTTAATAGAATATTCGAATATCTATATATCTATGTAAAGACGATAAAGAGCTCCTTGAGTTTTGAGAACTTTGAAGTAAAATGAAATAAGAATGGGACAATATTTTCTACAATTTCCAGCAGAACATTCAATATGTTAGCTAAAAAATTCTACATCTATACATGATCTGAGCACACCTAAATCTAACCTTGTTGCATTATTACTTTTATGCTTTGTAGTCAGCCATCTTTATTTTGTCTTGGAAAGGGTGTTGTTTTTAGAAGTGATGAACTTTAAACTGAAATAACTCGCAGAAAAATATTATTTTTATTACACAAATATGTGGTTTATCATTCCAAACATTTATTTTTAGCATTTATACTTTAAATAAAATTTGTGACATATGGTCCCGCTGTTCTTACGTATATGGTGTAATCTAGAAGTTCATTTTTACAAACTTTACACATTGAATTAGGCTACATTTCGGCAATAACGCAATGAATGTTGTCTTTCCAGTGGTCTATTGTGTCTGATTTATCAGTGTAAACATGGGAATTTACATATCTCCAAAAAATAATCTAATGGGGTTAAATCGCGTAGAAGAGGAGGCTAATCGGCAGGTCCATTTCATGAAAATTATTCGTTCATCAAATGTTTCTCTCAGTAAATTAACCGTATCATTTCCAACTTGCGTGTTAGCTTTATGATGAATTGCCAAACCAAGCTGATCTCAAAATAACCGGTCACTGCCAAATCTGCAATTAAAGAAAATTTGCAATTTACAGTTTGCCACCTCTGAAAACAACACTCTTTATAGGGTCGACTTGGATAACAACGATTTACTTTTAATGTTTTTCCCAATTCAAATAACCATAATATAGAATGTGATATCTATAGCTCCATTTTAAAATCTATCCAGCCCTCGATTATCTGTGTGCGAATATAGCTATCACTTTGATTCCAGACTGCTCAGATGAACTAAGTCAGAAAAGAGAAAGATACTGCTTAAGCTACGTGACATCACAGCAACGGCTACTCATCGGCTCGTTCTCTTTCACACCTCAATTCATAACAACCTTAGTCATACATTAGATCTACAATACATCGACTAGTCACACCTGATAGTCAATAGCCAACGCAGTAGACACTTCTATTAATTAAACATTTAGAAATTACTCATCTTATATACAAAGTAAAGACGATCCTTTCCTCGCATAGTTTTATGATTATCAGCTATTTTTACTACAAGCTATGAAAAAATAATCGTTATTTATAAGTTCGTGTTGTCAAAAACATTTGTTTTTTTTCAGTCAATTAAATTGATTTTGATATTTCATTCAGATCAGTTATAAATAAAGGAAGCAGGAGGAGTTTATACCGTTTCACTTTTATCTACTCCCACTGCCCTCCTGGACACTGCAGAAACAATTTAGGAAAATACATTTTCTCATATTCAACGTTTTATTGGCTATTACTATCCCTTCTCTTTTTTAATAAGCTGATGGCCCACATTTTACTAGAGAGAGAGAGAGAGAGAGACAGAGAGAGTGAGACAGACAGACAGAGACAGACAGGCAGACAGACGGGGCTGAAGCATCTGATTCATGTATTTAATATCATCGTTACTTCGTAATTGGCCATATGAGTTTATCAATTAGCGCACAGTATTTGAAACAGATGTTGGGAGTTAGAAACTCACCTAGTGAATAATTATTTTTACTTTGATTTGTTCCAATGGACTTAAATAATTCCAATGGCACTATTAAGCAGACTGCTTAGTTTTTCTACTTTTTCCTGTAATCTATGTAAATTCAAGAAAATTAGGATCCAGGGCAATGCCGAGTAGCCTCTCTAGTTATTTTAAAAGATAAAGTTCGTGAATTCAAATCTTAAACGAAACTTAATAATAAAAATAAATTATTATTATTATGATGATGATGATGACGATGTCAATGAAGATGACGTCATCGTCCCGAAATGAACTAGTTTCAAATTACAAAATTAAGTAGATTTTTTAGTCTTGTTTTTTTTCTGTAATCTAAGTAATTTTCTAGACTCAAGGGCGACACCAGGCAGCCCTGCTAATTATTTATACTTATAATTTAATGACCAAACAATACCCTATTCAATTTAACTTTTAAAATTACAGCAGAACCCCGGAATACGGCATTAAAAATTAGTAACAAAATGTAGTACAGTATATAATACACATGTATATAATAAATTAACATTATAAATAACACCGTAAGGCGGGGCAACTACCGTAACCACGGGCCGGAAAAAAACATTGTATTCTCCAGCGTAACCCGAAAAAACAGTATCCTAGGGGACCAGCGTATTTCCGGGGTTCTCCTGTATATTATTTCAAAGGATATCAAGTTGTAATATGTCTCAAGTAAAAACATAGAATGTAAATACACGAGGAGATAACATTGGTCAACAACAGATTTGATGTCTGCGTTTTTTCAGCTGAATTAGGACGAAACTGATGTGCTGAATTAAAAAATCACGTTGATCAGGTCAAGTTTTTGGGGCTGTGGACACAAGTTGCTTATTACGTTTTTGTTCATATTTATACATGTGTGGAGCATTTTAGAAGTTAGTGGCGGTAAATGTTATGTCGCATTATTTGTTTTGTTTGCAAATAATTATTTTAATGACAAGGAGATTTCAGGTCCAATAGTTCTGGGTGATTATGCTGGTCATCAGATTTGGCAGCTCATCAGAGATCTAGAGTTCGAATACTTAATGAACGAAGTGGAACTGGAAGTGTGGAAAGCATTTTTGCTGGTAGTGAACAACTTTCTTGGCAACAAAACGGCCAGAAACTATGCAAAACTTGCAAACAACCTGCTGCTTTAAGAGATATGGCTGCAACAGTAGCGTTAAGATGCACTACCTATTTTCACATATGTATCAGTTTCCTGAGAACCTGGGTCCAATGAGTGACGAACAAGGGAAGAGATTCCATCAGGACCTCAGAGAGATGGAAATCATACCAGGTATCAGAGTCACTGACACGCAGTCATGATGGTTGATTATTGTTAAATGCTGAGCATTCTAGGAGTTCGAAAAAAAAAAAAAAAAAAGGAAGTTCAAGCTCTGAAATTTAAATAATGCCAGAGAAACATGCAATTCACATCTGCTTACCTGTATGCCCACTATTCAGCTTACAGTAATCGATGTTTCTATCAAATAATTAATATATGTTGTTGGAAAAACATTTTTTTCTTTTAAAAAGATATGATATTTAAGACGATATGTTTTGTAGACAAATCAGCTGATAATGCCACAAAAATGTAATCGATTTTGTTACAAAATCTGATTTTTTTTTTTTCAAATCAATTTACCACAAAACCGTAACCTTGTGGAGAGAAATGGATGCCATTTCCTGATTCAGCAATGCAAAAAATACCCTTAAAGCAATTGTAGAAATCTAGGCACCACTCAAAAAAAAATAAAATAAAATAAAATAAAAATAAAAATGGTTGTCCAATGTAATGAATGAAGAAAGAGACGGGGTGTTGATCTGCTGAGGCTTATTAAGTGCACCAGCGAGAGGAGAGAAGTCAACTGCCTAATGTCGCCTCCCGCTAGTCAGTAGCAATAGAGAGAATGTTGGTAACGAGAGGAATAGAAGATGAAAGAGAGGGAGAATAATAATAATTCGTAATTTAGACCAATCTCTTGTTCTTTCTTTTTTCATGAATATTACGACTTTTTTTGCTATGATTTAGTTGAAATAAAACCAGTTGTTTTGGCCTAAGCTATTTAACATTCTTTAAGATTTCAATTTGCATATCCGTTTATACATAAAATAAACATTTACTTTTAATTTTTCCCCTTTATTAAACTATATCCGATGGTGAGGCCCCAGCTTGCGGGCTTTGGGAAGTGTGGAGCCACCCTTTGATTGCCATTGCTCTCAGTCTGACCCGGAGTGGTAGTACCTGCTAGGGTTCCAATTTTGGGTTAAATAGAAACCGATTTGAAAAAAACAAAAACAAATATATTCTATTAAAAACTTTTTCTTCAAAATCACTGGATTCGACATTAAATAACCTGAAAAGGGTTGATATGCCGTAAAACAAAACCAACCTAAA
Organism: Euprymna scolopes; assembly: GCF_053919585.1. Classification (NCBI taxonomy): domain Eukaryota; kingdom Metazoa; phylum Mollusca; class Cephalopoda; order Sepiida; family Sepiolidae; genus Euprymna; species Euprymna scolopes. Next base: position 44,473,768 of record NC_136518.1, read on the forward strand.
TTAAGCTGATATTTAATCATAAATTACATTTAGTAATTTATTTAATGAACTCACAACAAATTACAACTGCATATTTTTAAAAAATTTGTATTGCTATCGGCAAAATATTTTTCACATAAGTTTTAAACTTATTGGCGCTTCTTTGGAATAAGAAGGAAAATCTTGCAGTGAATTTCAATTATAGCCAATGATGTCTTCTTAATCATCGTATCGAAATTAGTGAATTATTAAAAAATTACGAAAAATGATAAAGTAGGAAATTAATTCTTAATAAACATATTTTTGAAGAAATGCAAGTTATACTTGAATAATAGACAGAATAAACAAGGAAAGTAACTGCAGTCTGTCTTGTTACATTTCCCTTCCCCTAAAAAATAATGGCTGATTAATGGATCGTGAAATCGTGAAAGTTCATGTTTTATGTAATAATGCAGTAATATGTTACTAATTGCGACATGACAAGCAGATAACATCTACTTCAGTTAAAATTGACATAAAACTTAAGTAGATTGTTTTTTAATGGAAATTCAAAAAAAGCGGCAATATATCTTCTTAGGACTAAACATTTTAATTTCTACACACGTAAAAACTGTTTATTGTGTCTCTTTTGTCAACCTCTAACATAAATGTAAATTCATATTAAAAAAAAAATTCTCAGAATTAATTTAATTAAAAAAATATTTCTTTAGTAATAAACCCATAATAATTTAAGTAATACTATAATCGGCTCCGGACATAACCCCACCCCCCTGAAGGATCGGATGCATTATTTTCCTTCTTTTTGAATAACAGGTGTACCTCTAACAGACGCTAATGAATAATTATTTTAAATTTCTGAATTTTTTACGCGAAGATTATTTCGATTCTCTGTAACCCCCGATATTCTTCATCTTGTCGTACTCAGGAATCTGCACAAAATTTCGCCCGGAACCTTTTATTTAATCAACAGAGGTAGTATGCTCTTGTTTTGTCAGCCATGACTGGGTAGATGATCTAAGTAATTCACAATTGTATTTTCGGTCACCCACAGTGGGGATTAAACCTTCAACCTTAAGAAGAAGGTCACTTTGTTACTGAATTTTTCCAAATACTCTAACCTGTGTGCTATGGGTCCTTGAGGATAATTATTATATCACTATTTATTACTATATATTATTAGTTATACATATATATATATATATATATATATATATATAAAGTGAAAACGTGTGTGCCTGTGTGTGTACATTTCCCTACCAAATTACTCTGTCAATTTTCAGTGTACAACTCGAGATTTGACATAAGGGTATCGCTATTTGGGAAAATCTTGTTAATCAGTTTTCGGCCAGAAATTTGGCGTTCAAGTGTCAAAGTTCAACGATTTGACATTTGAAAACTCTACCAAACTCCTCCGCCAATTTTGGGTTTAAACACTTGAAATTTTATATATAGATTACCTGGACATGAATCAAACTTTTTAATATATATACATATGCACATAAAGTTATGAACAGTACATAGGGCTGGAACAAAGCTAGGCTGAACTGCTAGAAAAATTATAAATTAAACATGTGCTAAGCTAAACCATAAAATATTTGTTTAATATCTTATGAATTTCTACTTAAAGATGCTTAAAGATAGAGGCCTATATCCTTCCTATCATATTTGCATGAATATGAGATCTTACTTCGTATCACTTCATATTTGTTTTTATTTATCTTCTTTTTTTTCACGAAAACCATGAAATACAATGTCAGAGAAAAGGCATTTACTCTCCAAAGGACATTCATTATTGTTTCTACAGTCACAAACAAGATCATTTTCCGTGTTCTGGCTACTATTTTGTTCACTTTCCTTAATTGGCCTATTTAGTTTTGTGTTATTAAAACTTAGTTTTCGCTAGGTTAACAAATGTTGAGAATGATATTTTTCCTGTATTTTTGTTTATGATATTATTTAAGTTACTACTCTTAGGGAAGTTTCTATCCAGAATTTGGTAAAATTCTTTAGACAATTTGTTTTGGATTCGTGCACTGTAAGGCAGATTAAGCCATATACAACTGCATCTTTTTTTTTTTTTTTCATTTTTCTTATTCCCGTGATATTTGTGTGGGTATCTATTCCTATTAAATTGGAGTTATTAATACCTAATCTAATGTTTGTTAGAATTTTTATGTCTAGAATTATAAGATATAACATGGGATGGTGTCGTTTTCTTTGTATTCTTGACACCCTTAGATTCCTTAGCTTCATGTTTAATATATTTAATTTCACTATTAAAACTAATGCTTTGTTATATTTTTTTCTTACGATTAAATATTTCTTCGTTATAAGATAATAAAATGCTTGCATTCAAATGTTTGCATAACCAACCAAAGAAAATATTATTTTAATTTTTTGCATGATGTAACAAAACAAAGTACTATTTCAAATTTATGCAAGATTGACCAAAGAAAATACTATTTCAAATTTATGCATGACTGATCGAACAAAATGCTATTTTAAATTTATGCATGATCGACCAAAGAGAATACCATTTCAAATGTATGCTTTAGAGACCAAAGAAAATACCATTTCAAACGTATGCTTTACAGACCAAAGAAAATACCATTTCAAATGTATGCCTTACAGAACAAAGAAAATACCATTTCAAACGTATGCTTTAGAGACCAAAGAAAATACCATTTCAAACGTATGCCTTACAGACCAAAGAAAATACCATTTCAAATGTATGCTTTAGAGACCAAAGAAAATACCATTTCAAACGTATGCCTTACAGAACAAAGAAAATACCATTTCAAACGTATGCCTTACAGAACAAAGAAAATACCATTTCAAATGTATGCCTTACAGAACAAAGAAAATACCATTTCAAATGTATGCCTTACAGAACAAAGAAAATACCATTTCAAATGTATGCCTTACAGAACAAAGAAAATACCATTTCAAACGTATGCCTTACAGAACAAAGAAAATACCATTTCAAATGTATGCCTTACAGACCAAAGAAAATACCATTTCAAATGTATGCTTTAGAGACCAAAGAAAATACCATTTCAAACGTATGCTTTAGAGACCAAAGAAAATACCATTTCAAACGTATGCCTTACAGACCAAAGAAAATACCATTTCAAATGTATGCTTTAGAGACCAAAGAAAATACCATTTCAAATGTATGCTTTAGAGACCAAAGAAAATACCATTTCAAACGTATGCCTTACAGAACAAAGAAAATACCATTTCAAAATCATGCATGTCAGACCAAAGAAAATATTAATTCATGCATAATTATGACAAACCAAAGAAAATACAAACCGATCAACAGAGAGTCGCTCATATGGTGACGAAAATACACGTATCTCACACTGAATCGTGATAGGCAAACAAACGTCTTATTATAATCACAGATACGTTTTCACGTGTAAATATTCCGTTTGAAACTGAAGTGTGAAAGAATAATAGATAGAACTTTTCAGAAATGCGTTATCACTAGAGCTATGACAACAGAATATTCTTATCATTGTTTTGACTCTCGAGTATATATTCGACACAGACATAGTTAATCAACCGAGAACCACATCACTCTATATAAAAGCATATATTAACGGATACACACTCGAGAGTCAAAATAATGAAAAGAATATTCTGATGTCCTAGCCCTAGTTATCACGAAGCAACTTTCAATTTAAGCCTGACCAACGAAACTTCTCAGAAATGCAAGGATGCATAAAATAATCTGATAATAGAATCATTAAATTATGAAATTAAGAACAATTTTAAGAAACACCTCGGAATATCGATAAAAACAAATGAGAAAAAAAAATGGATAAAAAATATTGGCAGATTAATGTTCAAGAAAACAAAACCAAAAATTAAATCAAACTCACTAAAAAGACAATCGTTTTGAGAAGAATTTATAGAAAAAAATTCAATGAAATTATAAGTGCAACATTGTGCTATTTCTAATTCTTTACGAAAAAAACCAAAAGAATAAGAAAGAAAAAAGCTGTTTTCATTCAATTTTCTTTGCTTAACATCGCAATTTTATTAAGTGTTTCTTTTTAGCGATTGTATTGTTCTAATAATTCCACCAGTAGGTAATTAATTCGTCTTTTTTGAATTTATTCACTAATGAAATTAAAGTCCTTACCTAAAAACGTTTATGTAATTATTTTATAAGAAAACAATTAAAGCAGAATGGGTATTATTATAAGACGACTTCATTAAATCTGCACATTAATCGTGATAAAACCAATGAAAATAATAAGAAAAAAATAAAAATAAAAATAACTGAAGTGCGGCAAGCTGAACAACTAATGGAGAGATGGAACCTCTTATAACGATGCCTAGAAGAATATAAAAATTGCCAGTAAAAAAAGATGGAATTTCAAATTTAAGCATGACAGACCAAACGAGATGGAATTTCAAACAAAATTATGATATAGCAAACGAGATGGAATTTCAAACCAAATCATGATATACCAAACGAGATGGAATTTCAAACCTAAGCATGACAGACCAAACAAGATGGAATTTAAAAACTTAAGCATGATAGACCAAACATGACGGAATCTCAAACCAAATCATGATATATCAAACGAGACGGAATTTCAAACCTAAGCATGATATATCAAACAAGATGAATTGCAAACTTGAGCATTACAGACCAAACGAGATGGAATTTAAAATATCAGATGCTCTATGACAGACCAAACGTGATGGAATTTCAAACCTAAGCATGACAGACCAAATAAGGTGGAATTTCAAACCAAATCATGATATACCAAACGAGATGGAATTTCAGACTAAACGAGATGGAACTTCTAACTTAAGCATGACAGATTAAACGTGATGGAATTTCAAACTAAAGCATGATAGACCAAATGAGGTGGAATTTCAAATAAAATCATGATAAACCAAACAAGATGTAATTTCAAACCTAAGCATGACACCCAAACGAGATGGAATTTTAGACTTAAGCATGACAAACCAAATGAGATGGAATTTGGAAATATCAGACGCTGTATAACAGACCAAATGAGATGGCATTCCAAACTTAAGCATTACAGACAAAACGAGATCGAATTTCAAACTTAAGCATGGCATACCAAACGAGATGGAATTTTGAAATACCAGATGCTGTATGACAGACCGAACGAGATGGAATTTCAAACTTAAGCATGCAGAAAGACAGGATGCATTTAAAATAATGTGTGTATATTTAATGTGCAAGTTTTGCATTAAAGATCTTATTTCAAGATGATGACTGATCACTTTCCAATCATGTAATGACAAAAGAATACATTGTAAGCCATTAATTATATCCTCTCACTTGTTCCAGTTACCCCGAAAGAAGTTTCTAGAAAATCTTGTCCTATACCACCTATAAACTATTGGGGTGTGGTTGTATATAGTTCAAAATAGCAAACGAGATGGAATTTCAAACCAAATCATGATATACCAAACGAGATGGAATTTCAAACCTAAGCATGACAGACCAAACAAGATGGAATTGAAAAACTTGTTCCAGTTACCCCGAAAGAAGTTTCTAGAAAATCTTGTCCTATACCACCTATAAACTATTGAGGTATGGTTGTATATAGTTCTAAGAGATCTACCCTCCCAGACTTTACCATCTCCCTTGGAGTAAGTGTTAGTCTATTGCTAATTTGTTGAAGCCTCTGTATGGACAAATGCCATCTCGGACTGCGCAGATAATTTATGCAGGTCAAAATCCACTTCCTCTAGTATATTGCTTTTTCAAAACCCTACTTGACCTTGTGTCTAACATTCTGGCATGGAGCTAAATATAAAGAAGTTTTCAGTCCAATGTATATTCTTGTCAATGAAAGCGATTTCTGCATTTTTTTTATCCAACATACAGCGTCAGGTATTCCCAAATGGTCATCCATGTCGTACTAACCAAGTTCAGTGATCTCATGAGAACCAGTGCGTCGACGCAATTATCTCTATAAAAAATAGATATGTGTATATGTTTATCTATTTGTATGTATAGGATTCACTCTGAAACTAATTAACTGATCATTATTAATTTTGAAACGCAGCTGCTAAGCACGAGGGTGTGTAATGTATATTATATTTAGTTTAATTTTGATACAAAGGAGATGACAAATGGGTGAAAGTAATTTTTAAAAATTTAGATATATCTGATTTCTTTTTTTTTTTTGTGAAATTTTAGCAATAGGTATTAGACATCAATTAATAAATATGCTCCAAATTATAGTTTCTTTGGGGTATTTAAAAGGGCGATGATATGGATACAACGTCTCATTTTAAAATTTAAATATTTCAGATTTGCATTAAATGTGACCCATAGTCATAATATAACAATTAAGCAAGATCCCACGATTTTCAATTTCTTACTGCACTTGTACATTCTAAATAAAAATAACCTCAACACCTACCTGACTTATGGCAAAATTTCTTTGTAGAGGTCCCTAAATATCAGAAGATTTTTTTATAGTATTTTTCTTTCTATTGGACTGCCGGCTTTTCTAATTCTCTTCTTGCTCCCTGTTTCTCCAACCATACCTGAAGAAATTCAAATCTAATGTGAACAAACTCCTGAATGTTCTATACTCCGCCCAAGTTTCCTCTTATAAATCTGGCCCCAATCATAGTAGCACATAATGCTTCAGTGACAATATGCCTTGTTTGAGGTGAATAAATACATATAAGAAAAGACAGTTTGGCGAAACATATAACCAAAATCTGCTTCAATGTAGAATTAACAAAAATCCACTTCTAAGCAAGTATTTATAAACTAGCAGGACCGGTTAACCGGCGTTGCCTAGTGGAAGCATGCATCTCTCCTCTTGTAGAAAAATTTAAAGTATGGTTGTTGTTGTTGTTGCCTAAAACCAACCTCATCATGTTAAGAAAGGTTTTCGGAATAGACACCCTCAACGTCCTCATGTTAAACAAAACCAACAAAGAAGTTAGGGGGTGGCAGTGTCGGTCAGATATGGTTAGATTTGATCCTTGCCCATGCATACTAATCTGGCGGCTAGTGATAAAAGTGCATAATACAGGGTTTGTATGGGGAAAACTACTTGAATCCGGCAAATATAAATCAAATTTTCTTAATCAGCAGAAAACCTTTAAACGTCGTCATTTTAAAGGAAAGTAAAAATTTACCAACCAAAAAAAATGCTCTATAATCAATCAGCACCCCCACCACGTTACCCGCAAAACACAATATAGTACTGTTGTTGTTGTGTTGTTGTTATTGGTTGTTTCTACTGTTACCAAACCCCCAAACACCTCATGGTAAGAACAGTTTTCGAAACAGACACCTCTAACTTCTTCGTATAAAGAACAGCTTTCAGAATGAACCCTGCAACATCCCCATATTAAGAACGGCTTTGGGAATAGACACCCCATCTTGTGAGTGGGAAGAGATTCGTTAAAATTTTCATGTCATAATGTAGGATGCTGAAACCAAACATTAAAAAAAGGAAGTCTGTCTTGTTTACCAAGATTCCTTCACTTTGTCATGTCATCATTTTGAACACTACAAAACATTAAGAAATGGAAGTCCGTCTTGTTTACTAAGTTTCGTTCATTTTGTCATTAAATAATTTAGGACACTGGAAACAAACATTAAAAAAAGCTCGTCTGGTTTACTAAGATTTGTTCATATAATCTAAGATGTGCACGATACTAAATCCGATGAACGAACAGTATTTTCAATAGATGAAAATATTTAAGAAAGAATATTCGGCAACTTCTTTCTAAAGCTTTATTATGAATACTTTTTAGAAAGGAAAGAGTAAATGATATGGTAAGGTAATGTAAACATTCATCGTTGGCCTCTCAGAAATGCAACGATAGGAAAGTATATTTTTTCAAATAATGTGCGACGATATTGTGTGTGTAGCTAAATGTGAGGGTGAAACTACGAAAAGTTATAATTATGAGAGTTCTAGAATATTTTTATTTCGTTTAATATTCAGAAAAATGCTGAGTCATGTAGAGGTAGCGACCATATGTGTGAAGTGTTCGTTTTTAGTATGAATGTATAATCCAGAATAACAGATTTTTATGTTTCCAGCCAATGAGAATACCCGGAATATAAGTAGGGAGAAATCATTATTTTCGAATAGGGAAGTGTAAAGGTAGTTGTATGTTTATCAGTGTATGATGCAGTTAATAAAGGTGTCATAGAAATACATTTATATTGTGTATATCTTTACCCGGTCTTCAGTGGGGTGGTGGAAGTGTTTTTGGGGTAGAGGGAAAAATATGAACCACTTCGTCTAAATATGTTGTCAGTCATGATGATGGCGCTCGTAGGATGTCATATAAGATTTTATTATAATAAATACATGTGTCTGTAACGGCGTGTGGAAGTTATATATGATGTTGGGTAGCAGTTTAGAGATGAAAAAAAATCGTATGTGGCATCTGTTATTGCAAGCGTACGGTAATTTGGTCCAGAGGGAATTTATGCAATTAAAATATTATATATTGGAGATACATGATGTAATATATTTAGAATTAATATACGAAACAATGTATAACTAAAGCCAAAATCACTATCAATAATTTCCACCACTCTTTATCTGTGCCAAAACCAAAACGTAGATTCCATGAACAAAACTTCTTTCTTAGAACTGCACACCTGTGGGACTCTCTTCCGTTTGCCTGTTTTCCAGCTGACTACAATTTGGTTATCTTCAAGTCCAACGTAAACAAGTTCTTGATGAGCCGTTCCCCTTAAGTAATCCAATTTACAAAATTTCCACTACCAACAATTACTACGATATTATCCCATTCACTACTGTACACCCATTAACCCTTATACTCGAGTCGCCTCCGGGCCTTGATAAGTGGTGATCCTTTATAAAAAGAACGTTTATATTGTATGGGACGTATTTCTCTTCACCTGGAAAAAAAAGCTTTTATAACGCACTTTCTGTTTGCATGCTTGTTCATATTTGGAATTTTATGCTGATTGGTAAAATCTATAAAAATATAGTACTAGCAGGCCGCAGGTGTTGCCCGGTTGAAAAATACGCTTAAATATTATATTTTAATTGATGCGGATTTCGTATTTATTATGAGGGAGTCAATTCTCTATCGATTATTTAATTGGCCATAATATATAGTAGTAATTTCAAAAGTAAAAAAAAAAAAATTAACTTGTGTCATCAGTAAAAATCGAAACAAAAATGTATAGCTCTACAGCCTTATCCATTAGCGTACACCCTAAATACATACGTATACAAAAACTGTAAAAAATTAAGTGGTGTAACTATAACTTTTAATTAAGGCATGCACAGAAAAAAAACGTGTTGCCGACTTAGGCCAGACGAAGGTCAATTTTGACCCCTTAGCAACTAGTTTACCAGCTTAAACACAAAGAAAAAGAGTCCTACAGGTCCAAATACTCTATATATCAAATTTCAACTCAGTAGCCCAAATATTCAGAGAAAAGTTTCAGAGACTTTTTGCACATATACCGACAAGGTCAATTTATATATATATATATATATATATAGCTGAACGTCTGTGTGTGTGTCTGGTCACGAATAGGCTCCTATATGGTTGGCTATTATAGAAAACTGATCAAATATAATGATAGAAGATGTATCGAGACACAGGAATGGGTATGTTTGATCTGGCATAATGATGATTCATTCAAATCATGGGGTCTGCATACGCGCCTGGTCCACAAAGTATGCAAATAAAAAAATTAAAAAAAAAAACGTTTACAAGTGTTTTTGATATAGATATACATAATAATACTTTGATAAATATGTTTTAACTTAAATAGGGATGGTGTAATAAAATTGTGGGTTTGCGTTCATGCCTGGTCTCCATAGAATGGAAATAGGCACAAACTTTAATTTTTCATATCTATCTGCATAAGTATACTTTGATAATTATGTTTCAGTTTGAAGAAATATGGTATAATAAAATGATGGGGTTGTTCATTCGCGCCTAACCTCCATAGAATGGAAATATGTCACAAAGTTTAACAAAGTTTTTTAATATAAATCCACAGAATATTGCGATAAGTGTTTCAGTGTGAACAGGTATGGTATAATAAGTTCTGGGGTTTATCTATATTATTTTTACTTTGATCATATTTTACTTTGGTTTTGATACCCCCAAATTCGAAGCTATCCCTTTACACCCCTTCGTTTTCATAACCTATCATACTTTCATAAATCAGAGTCCATTTTCTGTAGGCTGTTTTTGAACCCAGTCAACGACGGGTACTTTTGCTAGTATATATATGTATTTCTATAAATATTGATACATATTTCTTACCTATTTTTGAGATGATGATTTTCACAAAGTTCTTATAATATAAATCGACAATACCTTTTCTGTTGAATCACAACACGAAGACGCAGATACACAAAGATGATGACGTCCTTTATTTCATGACCGGTCCATGATTTCGCTTGAGAAATTCAAAGTTTCTTTACATGGCTTTTTCTTCTCTAACCTTCGCTTCCAAGGTTTGATGTCAGCGGCCGTCTCTGACCTTTCTCTGTCTCTCTCTCTTGGCTCCCTCTCCCCAACTCTTCTCCTCTTCTCCCAGACTGCATCTAAAGCTCTACCTATATTGAGAACTCGTCACGCCATGGCATGATTAAACATGTACTAATAAAGCACGTTAGATGACATGCATCACACTGACATGACCTAACAAGTTCAGTAACCTATTTTTCAAATAACCTCTTTACAAAATGTGTTTACAATTTCAATTGACGATTAAATTCCTTATTTTAATTTTCACAGAAACAAATTTCATTATTTCATTCCTTTTCCAATAAACAGATATCTATTTTGTGTGAGCTAAACAATTTCGATTCCACATTCCTTATTTTCAATAACATTCTGTATTTATTTTAACTTATGATTGGAATTTTCAATTCTAAATCTAGCTTCGCAAGTTTGAATCCTTGATTATGCTATTTCATTTAACTAATTCCCTATTTTTACTTACATGAAAAGGGGGCAGCCCTTTATCATGTAACACATAGTGTGGGCACGTATAACTTTTTAAAATAAATGCTTTTACTTTTAATTTATTTATTGTATGTGACATTTATAAATAAGAAACATTTTATTTGTAATTTATTCATATCAATAGTGTTAAGGAGTCTGCGTTCGTGCTTGATATTTATAAAAAAGAACATATGTTTGGCTTGTAATTTATTTATATTAATAATCTTGTGAGGTCTGTCTAAGTAGGCCTGGAGGGTCTTGTCTATGTTAACAATCAGAACATTTAGAAATGTTTCAATAAGAATTAAATTTTTTACAAACTCTAACAATATCATTAAAAAAGGTTTTTTGGATTCTACCTGAGATCACTAGGAGCAATTATCGGTTAAGTCCATGAAATAACTGAAATTTATTTCAATTAATAATAATGGTTTGGAATTGATTTTGTTTCTGTCTTATGAAACGAAGAAAATTTAATAAAAATATCTCAGTAAAAAAAGATTCAAACATTTAAATAATTTTTTTTCTCTGTATTTTAAGATTAAAATTAAACAATATTTTCGTTTGATTCGTTGAGCCCTTGGTTGTTTTATAAATGTTTGTCAGAAAAAGAAAATATTTTAAGGAAACATGACGATGTTAAAATTTTGGGCGCTTCCATTAAAAATCAATGTTTTCACTGAATTTCTTTCGTATTTTTTTCTCCGACCGATTGTTTTTTTTTTAGTGAATTTGATTTGGTTTTTTTACTTTGTTTTCTTGAACATTAAGTTACCAATATTTTTTATTCATTTTTCTCATTTTTATTTGTATTCCAAGGTGTTTCTTAAAATTATTCTTAATTTCATGATAAGTGAATGACTATTATCAGATATATATATATATATATATATATATATAAGCTGAACGTCTGTGTGTGTGTGTGTGTGTGTGTGTGTGTGTGTGTGTGTGTGTGTGTGTGTGTGTGTGTGTGTGTGTCTGGTCACGTATAGGCTCCTATATGATTGACTATTTTAAAAAACTGAATACATATATTGATGGAATATGTATCGAGGATCAGAAATGGGAATGTTTGATCGGCAGAACGGTGGTTCATAAAAATTGAGGGGTCTGCATTCGCGCCTGGCTCCCAAAGTATGGAAATAAAAAATGAAAAAAAAAAAACGTTTACAAGTGTTTTGATATAGATGTACATAAGAATACTTTGATAAGTATGTTTCAACTTAAATAGGGATGGTATAATAAAATGTTGGGGTCTGCGTTCGCGCCTGTACTCCATGGAAATATAGCACAAACTTTAACAAAGACATTTCATATCTATTTGCATAAGTATACTTTAATATTTATGTTTCAGTTCGAAGAAATATGGTATAATAAAATTATGGGGTGTTTGTTCGCGCCTGATCTTCATAGAATGTAAATATGTCAGAAAGTTTAGCAAGGATTTTTAAAAGGGTCACCCACAATAACACCTTAACTTTAATCTTAATTCACGTTAGCTTTTATTTATTTTTTGGAGTTGAATCATATTGTGTCGAATAAATTCACCTCATAAATTCACGTTCTTATTAAAGTGAAAGCCAAAAAAAAAAAAGTCGGAACTTTAGACAATTTTCGACACAAATGTTGCATAACTGTTTTTTTTTCCTTCTCCAATTGCACGTGGCACTCTTTTGAAAATAGATTAAAAAGATAAATAATAAACAATAAGAACGTTACTTGTTATCGTGTCAAAAGAAGGAAAAACTCCTGCTCACGTGATTATGTGCCTTTTTAAAAACATTTACATAACCTTTTTATTTTTACTAATATATCTGTTATCTGTTTAAGCTTTTTTTGTCAGTGTACTAGAAGGAATTCAATTGATTACAACCCTTTTTGCATGTTCTTTACATTACAATAGTGCAACACTGAATCTGATGCCACAATACTACCCCGTTCAATACTGTAAAACTGAAACGAAGCTGTTCTGCTTGAAAAGGGCGCCATTTTCTTCTTATTCATATTTATATCGATTCTTTGCTTTAAAAAACAAAAGTAATTACGTGTTTACTTTTTTAATATCCCATTTTGCTGTTTCAGATTATTTTACTAAAGTAAATAAAGCTTCATTATTTTTCAAAACTGTTTTTGTTTCTTTGTTTTTCGATATTTCGTCGATATTATTTAGTAAGAGTGTTTAACAGAAAAGCCAACAAACGACTACCCGAAAAAATAAATGTACAAGAAATAAATGTTACCATAGTCAATAAAAGTTCAGTTCATGTTTTTTTTGTTTTGAAATAGTTTTTAATGCTCTTTACTTGAAATAATTTCAGCGAAATTAAAACGAAATTTGAGGCAATAACTACAAATGAATTTTTATATAAACTACACATGCCATAATCGAATATTCCTCAAGCACAAAATAACGGTAAACATTAACATATGTTTATAAATATTCCCTACGTTGACGGAACTCTCTTAAATTGTTAACATAGAATGCTCAGGTGCCCCTCGTTCAAATTGAAAACGGGACTCTCCATTTCAAAGTCGCTACCATTTTGATTTTTTTTAAACGTTAATTAAAAAAATTTTTTTTACCAACTACTTAAAAATACAAACCAATGAACTTTTCTACCATAAAAGTAACTTTTATTTACTATGGTAACATTTATTTCTTGTATATTTATATTATTATATATATAACATTTTCTCTTTGTAAGGAAACATCATTTTGTTGGTCACTCTTGGCTATGAATGGAAACAAAGTTGATATAAAAAAATATATTTTCGCGAAAATTATCTTTACTTTCATCATATTTTGCTTAAGGTAAAATTTTTGAGTATCAAAAACTATCTCTTTACAAACCCCTCCTTTTCATAACCTATCATACTTATTTAACTTTTATATATTTTTAATTTTAAATCAATAAGAATTTAAATATATAAAGTACTAATCATAGTAGGGGGGTTATAAGTAGTAAAATCGATTAATCCTAATCGTATAAATACAACACTGGTGAATTAAAAATATATCCATTTTAAATATGGAAACAGACGAATCTCATAGGTAAAGAAGACATTTTTTATAACATGAATAGGCTAGTCAAAGTAATCAAGAGTAGGAAAGTAAATCTAATATCCGTAAAAAAAAATTTCTTGTGACTAAGAGAGGTGGCGTTTGATCATCACTGCTGGGGAGCCATGATTTAATATATCGTTTTGTTTTTAAATCTCCGAAACAGTGTTTCATGGTAAACAACTGATGATCCCTTAAATTAACATTAGGATTATTGTGAATTCAAGACAGCAAGTTGATGCACTGATTGCATGTGATTAAATGACTTATTGACTAAATAGTTTTCTAACGAATGATAAAAAATATAAAAATTAAATAAGTTTTTTTTTTTTAAATTTAGTTTTAAAGGTTAAAAGCTTCCAAGACATATATATATATATATATATATATATATATATATATATATATATATATATATTTTATTATATTAGAAAGAGATGTTTTGTTAAATCATATTACTAATGTCTGCATTTGAATTATTGTTGTTAATAAGTAAAACAAACTAAAGTGAAATATGTTGGACTATATATATTAACTTCGTTTTGTTTTATTATAACAGATGCACAAGATAGAGACTCTAGGCATGGGTAATTTTTGTCAACAGAATTTAAACTTCTTCCACACTTAAAGAGTCTTATGAACCCTGATGATCTGTCATTGGTTATTAGATTTTTTAGGAGATTATTACATTCTGGAAAAAGATTGGAACGCTGTCAACAATTTGAATAATGTAAAAAAAAAAAAAAAAAAAAAAAAATAGGTGTTTCTGCCTTTTTCTGAGTTTTTGTTTTCCTACATCTTTCTTTCTCTGTATATATATATATATATATATATATATATATATATATATATATATATATATATATATATATATATATAACTACTTAATTTACTCACATAAAATTAATATACGAAATTATAGATTTATGTGTAAACTTTAAGTATTTACTTCAAAAGTGCTCAATACGTAGGTAGAGCTAGTTAGTAATTTATAAAATATATATGGCGATTAAGCTACACTGAATATTCCGCGTTTCATCCACTCTAGGACTCTGAAAGTAACGAGCATAAGCCTGAAGAGTCCTAGAGTGGATGAAATGCGGAATATTCAGTGTAGCTTAATCGCCATATATATTTTATAAATTACTATATATATATATATATATATATATATATATATATATATATTTATTTATATATTCTCTTTCTCCTCTCTTTTTCTCATTCTAAGGGTTCCATCTACTGCTGTTTTTTTTTTCTCTACTAGCTTTCGCCTCCTCTCTGTCTGCTTATTTCTTCCTCATCTATTTGTACAATCGTTTTCTACTATTTGACGTTTTCCCTCCCCTCTCTGCTTATTTTTCTCCGTCTAGCTTCCATGTTCTTTCTTATGGTACAACTTTTTATTGTTTTCCTCTCTCCCTATTTTTTATTTCTATCTACGTTCACTCTCTTCTTCTCTTTACCCTTTCTCCTCCATGTCTCTCTCCACCTTTCTCCTCTTTATATCTCTACCCTTCTTTAAATTCTCTGATTCCCGCCGTCTGTCTTTCCTCTTTAACATCGCCATCTTTCCTCTTATCTTCTCTTTGTATTGTAGTGATGAAGATCCAATCACCATCACCACGAAGCCTCTCTCTTTTTCTCCACTGTATATCTTTGCCCCAACTTTTCTCCTCTCTATGTCACCTCCCATTTTCTCTCTCAATGTTTTTCTCCCTTTCTGGGTCTCTCTTCGTTTCTATAACTCTACTTCTTTCTCCCATCTTTTGCATTTCTTTCGCCTCTCCTCCTTCTCTCAGAAGAGAATTTTTTTTTCTGTTAATGGCAATATTATGAAAAAAGCAAACAAAAAACAACAAATAAATTTCTTCTTAAAAACTGTAGCAAATTCCTCAAGAAATTAAAAAATATAAAACCATAAACACGCTCATCAATCACTCCTCACACAATAACATTTCAGACACTGGTTGATGCGTCTTCCTATCTAAAAATGAGAAGCTTAGTCACAATTCAGTTTTGAACAACATTTTTACAACTAAATGTCCAAATCGAATAAGTGAATTGCTCTATTTTATTATAGATACATCCAGGCATCTATATGTTATGGGTCAGTTCATCTGTCACATGTAAATCTTAAATAATATCCTCGTTTGTTTGTCATGTCTAAGAAAATCCAGCAAAGTTTAGGCCATTCAACAAGGGCTTAACATTTTTATGGAAATCGCTCCAAACAAGGTATGACGCCACTTGATGTAAGGAGCTAGAAAAATGTACTTCAAGGTCAAAAACTTGCCAATGATAAATGTTAGATGGAATAGATTCTAATAGAGAAAACAGCAATTATTTCCGCTTTCTTAGAAACAGCGCTTATGGAAAATGAGGACTAAAGGATAAAATAAAGGAAACGAGCGTTAAAGAGCTGCTGAAAGTAAACCCACGGTGAACTTACACTGAATTTTACCTAGTAATTTATCACGGGTGCTTGTGCAAGAAAGATTCTGGATTTTGACAATGTGGACGATATGAAGAATACAATTGTAAATTATTTCAAACTTCTACCCGATCATGGATGACAGAACGAGAACATGCTACCTCTGTGGAATAAATAAAGAGTTCTGCTCGAAATTCTGTACAGATTCCTCAGTTCGACAGAAAGATTCCAGAGTTCGACAAGATGCACCTGAAAAAAGGTCGAAGGTTACATCGGCTGAAATGCTGTGAGAATAAGACTCAAGATGAGAACAGTAGTCAAACGAATCCAAATAATACGAATAACGAAACCTCATCTAAAAAATTCAGAAACGTGAAATCAATCATCTAAAAAATTCAAACATGCTTTTTAAAAATTGCATTTTCCTAAAATAAACGCACAAATTTAACAGATGAGGCTCTGTGATTTAAACAATCAAACTTTGGAGTAAAATTTCATTAGTCTGTCAGACATTTAGATGGTTGTTCATATTTTATCTTGAAATAGTATTTTCAAAGATATTTAACTCCTTGCCAGAAGGTTAGAAAAGGTGTGGTTTTTGAGAAGCCAGTGGAGTACGATAAGCACATTCTGGCCTATAAAAAGTGCCTTAGCAGGCCTGTTAGCATTATCCAGTAGAGGTGCTTCAAGCGATTCGCCATAAACTAACTTTTTCTCAGTCTAAGAGATTGGACTCTCTAGGACTATACACAACCATACGTTAGCCTGACAGCAACAAAGCCATGAATTGATTACATAGATAAACATACACATTGAATTTTAGATACATCAAACATCTCTATAAGTGACTGTCTGTCAGTTTGTCTATTATACTTTGAAATAACATATTGTGAGTCTATCATGCGATTCTTTGGTCCCTCAACAAAAGGAGGGTGGACCTGTAAATTCACCCTTGTCCGTTCGTCTGTTCGTCCATTTGTCTGTCCACACTTTTCTTAATAACCACGCCTTGGAATGTTTTGAAATTTTGCACAAACATTAAACATGATATGAGTAAAAAAGTAACAGAACGGATTTTCCGGGGAAAAAAATTGATGCCTTGGATTTTTATAAAACTTTCTGAAAAGTTGTAACTAACTGATTTCTATATAATTTTGTTTGTCTATACTTCGCGATAACTCTTGGGTGTGTCCCAGGGGCTCTTATAGGGCTAATAAAAACACTTCATTTTTGGGACTATTTTACCATATTTGTCCAAAATTTTCTGTGTATGTCTATTTAGCAGTTTTGCATGGTGCTGAACTAAAATTTAAATATGTAAAGGCCTTAGGGAATTTTCGGGCTAAAGGGAGCGGGGGGGGGGCAAATGATGGACTTAGTCATTCCTTTTTTTTTTTGCATGGTGCAAAACTCAAATTTACATATGTTAAGGTCTAAAACTTCACCGTTTGTTCATCTTCACCAAGATTTGATGTCCTCTAGGGACTTTTGTGGCTAAATAGGGGGAGGGGGGCAAATGCTGAACTTAGTAATTTTTTGGGGCCTCGTTCACTGTGCATTCACTTGTTTTACTGGAAATCAAAGAGGTATCAAGAACAAAAAATAATTATCACAAAAGATTAAGGCTATAGATATGAGGGGAACAGTCAACAGGAAGAGAATTTCATACGTTTGCATTTCTTGGGGAAAAAACTTCTGAAATAGGAAGCTTTATAACAATGAAGTATCAAAACAGCGAATTGATGGGGATCATTAGATAAATGAGTCAAACGAACTAGAACAAAAAAATAAACAGGTAATAAATAGAGACAATTCTGAAGAACATATGATATAATGGAATTTATAAAAAAGACTGAGACTAGCAACATCACGTCAGTGAAAGACCAGTTGCAAAGTAGAAGAAAGGATGGGGCAATCAAATAACAACTACGTTGCTACAATTTATCAAGAACGTTCAAATAAAACACATTCACCGGACCAAATATGACAACAGTACCCTATACATGGCCTGATAGTAGATTTGTAGAGATAGAGAATAATAGCCTCGGGTGTGAGAAAGTATTGAGAGTGATAGAGAGAACCGATTTTATTAATATATGAACTCTCTTGGAGTTAATATATATTATATCAATTGCTCTGCTTTTAAGAAAATCGATTTGACAAGAAAGAAGAACCAAGAAGTTTTAGAGTCGATTTCTCATTGAGAGCAGAGTCATTTATGAGAATCTCAGGAAGAAAAGTGACACGCCTACGGTCGAAAGACATGAGCTGAGTCTTAACAGGATTAAACGCAATCAGCCATTTCTTACCACAATCTATAACTAACCCCAGGTCAACTTCTAAATCAGCTGCATATTTCGATTGATGAAGGAAAATGGGCAAAAAGCAAAACCAGAATAGTATCATCAGTATAGATGTTAATTTTCTTTTTATTATTCTCTGGAAAATTACTAATGTACAGAAGAAACAGTGGAACACCAGTATTGATAAGAAAAAAAGAATAAAGAGACACCATCCAAAGTTACTTGCAAGCTTCAAATCAGAAAAAAAACCCTAATCATGTTAAGAACCTTATCACTAGGTTATGACAACAGTATATTCTTTTCCTTGCTTTGATTCTCAGGTATATATTCATTGATATCTTATATATTTCTTTTTGTAGAGTGATGTGGCTCTCGGTTGATTAATTGTGTCTAACTGTGTCGGATATATACTAAAGAGTCAAAACAATGCAAAGAATATGCTGTTGTCATAGCCTTACTTATCACCAATACCATAAGCCCGAGATTTGTGTAGAAGACCAGAATGCCACACACTGTCAAACTTGAATTTAGTTGGTCTGTAATGCTTCTGCTTTGAGTACAGTATAATCATGTTCATACACTGGTTCTCATAAGATCAACAAAGTTAAGCAACATTGAGCTTGGCCAGTACCAGATGGATGATCATTTGGGAATACCAGGCCCTGTATGTAGGAGGACGTTGATACTTCCAACAACTCCCGTATCTTACTAGGCCTCTAGCTGTCTCGATCCTGTCTTGCCATTAGATTAGGCTCGTTGGGATAAGAGTGAGGTTAGATCTGCACAAACCAGCTTCACTTTAAACAAACTCCTAGCGGATGTGATTCATCATCCTTAGGATGATCACATGGTTTTTGTCGTTCTGACGGATGAAGCACTGTCATGCATGTTTATAATAGCATTTTCATTGCAAAACGCATAGATTAAATGGCCGTATCTAAAGAATAGACAATCTTGTTTTGGTGTGGTTGTTGGCTAAGGTCAACGAGGACAACCCTTCGCTGCTGCTTCCAAGGAAGCATGACCATTTTTTCTTTATTTTATTTAGAATATCATTTCGGAAAAACGGCAAAGGGCACATTTAATTTCCTTTCTCATTTTATTCCTTTTAAACTTAAAATCAGTTTTAATTTCCTTCCACTTAAAATTACGTTCGTTGAGAAGTACCTTCAGGGATTTTTTTTGTACATAAATGGTAGCCCATCGATATCTGATCACTTTAGATGCCTCCTGATTTACTTGTTTTCCAACGAGGGTATTGTTAGAAACGATGATGGTTTTCATTGTAGTGAAAATCCAGCTCCTCTAAAAGAACACTCTGTATTGGGTTAGATATAAAAATTGTTTCAGTTTAGGATTCCTCCTTCACTGACACAGGAGAGAAAATTTAAGTTTTAATAATCATTCTACAAACTTAATGAGTAACCAAAGTTTATAAAAACAAGAGTCATTGTCGATACTCCTAAATACGACTCGTAGTTATAAAGATATTTGCAATGGACACGTCTAGCTAAA
The DNA here is from genome assembly GCF_053919585.1 of Euprymna scolopes. Classification (NCBI taxonomy): domain Eukaryota; kingdom Metazoa; phylum Mollusca; class Cephalopoda; order Sepiida; family Sepiolidae; genus Euprymna; species Euprymna scolopes. The sequence continues at coordinate 44,494,046 of NC_136518.1, forward strand.
GAGGAATCAACTTAGAAGCATAAAACATATTTACCAAATCTGACAGGAGTTTTTTCCCCCTCTGGCTTGTTTGATCAATCCTCAAATTTTCAGATAATAAAAATATTTCTTAAAAACAATTAGAAAACATTTTCTGTTCGTACGTACGTTATCATCTTCCATTCTCATTTATTTTAATGCTTACTTAATTTGAAATGCAATGCAAAAATGAAATAAAAAGTGTTCTGGTGTTGTTAATGTAAAAGTTCTGATATTATCCATTTTAAAATGAATTGTTCCCAAATCGAATTCTGTTGTCCTGTTTTAAATGCTACCATGTGCAATTTTTTAAAACTCAATGACATTTTAATACAAGTAGATCCTGCACATACAAAGATATAAACATACACATACTTAACTTTATATCGTAGAAATGAAAGTTCTCAGGATTTGTTATTACAAACGTCATCTTCGATAGTCAATAAGAAGTGCTACAATTTTAAATAAATGAATACAAAGACAGATACGCTATTTTTGTATACTATAAAACCTTAAATGCATGTATTATTTCAATAGATGTACATTAGGATTTACTTTTCCAACCCTGCACGGCTGATGTATCACCTTCTGCAACATAGCTAAAAGGACGACATGGCCGATATTTCGGTCTTCCAAATAACTTTGCTAATCGCCTATTATATTTTAAGTTAATTATTACTTAATTGGGCCAGAGTCCAAAGGATTAAAAGTAAATTATAACACCTAAAATACATGAGATATATTAGAATTAACAGTAAATTATTGAACCTTAAATACATGAAATATATGAGGATAACCATTAAATTATTAAAACCTTACATACAGGAGATATATAACAATAAATTAGTAAATCATATATACACGAGATATATAAGGACTCTCAGTAAATTATTAACCCTTACATACACGAGATATATTAGGCTGACCAATAAATTATATTCATGTACGATATAGTGTGAAGAAACATAGGAGTCAGTAAAAAAATATCAACAAATATTTATATTATACAAGAAGAATACTGTCATAGGACAGGTAAAATTAATTCTCTGGAACGAAATAGTTTTGCATCACTTTTATATGTTCTTATGAAGATTAAAATCGGCATATAATAATACAAAACCTTATGTCTATAATCCCCAGTAAAATTTTAATTCAAATCAATTACATGATGTTGATTGTAAAAAAAAAGTCTAATGACAAATATCAAATTTAATGTGAATCTGAAATATTTTAATTCTAACTCGAAGGATGTGCGTATGTAATATCCCTTAAAACCGCTTTAAATACTTAAATGAAACTGAAATCCGAGGAATATTCATTAATTGATGTGTGATGTCTACTGGTGCAGTTTTACAAAAAAAAAAAAAAAAAAAAAACACTATCTGAATTTTCTGTAAGAGCTACATTCTGCTCTCAACACCACTTTTGTAAAAACTAAATATAACTCATTATTACATACATATATCATTTATACATGTACATATATCAGGTTGACAAGAAAGTTTTTTGCAGTTTTAACTTTTAAATTCAGATGAACATATCTCGGCTCAAACAAAAATTTATTGATCAAAATAGACACCATCAGAATCAACACATAAGTGTATTTATGCCAGTAATGTAAAAATCTTGTGTTCTGGTGGCGATGAAGTTGTTGAAGGCGTTTCCAAAGCATTTCTCATGCAGAAAGTTGTTGAGATGCTTGAAAAAGTGGTAGTCAGTAGGCGAGAGAACAGGAAAATATGACAGATGAGGCAGAGTTTTATAGTCAAATTCGTTCAACTTTTGCAGATTCGGTTTAGCAACGTGCACTTGGGAATTCTCGTGGGAGAGAATTGAGCCTTTTCTATTGATTAATGCTGGGTGTTGTTGTCAAAGTTTATGATGCATTTCATCCATTTGTTGACAATACTTCTCTGCTGTAATGGTTTCAGACCGATCACAGACCACCAAATCAGCATCACCTTCGATTGGTGTAACTCTGGCTTTGGGAAGTGTCATGGAGGTTTGTCCGCATCTAACCACTAAGCTGAGCATCACTGGTTGGTGGAAAGAACCTACTTTTCATTGCAAGTCACAACCCGATCGAGAAACGGGTAATTCTTGTTGCATAAAAGGGAAGATGACACTTAAGAATGGCGTTCCTTTTGGTTGTCAAGTTTTTTTGTCTTTCCAATCTCTCTCAAGTGGTTGGAAATCATCACATACGTTACATCTAATTCAGAAGAAGTTCTTGGACAGTTGTGCGTGGATTAGCTTGGACTAAGGCTCTTATTTGATCGTTGTCAACATCCGATGGCCAACCACTACGCTCATCATCTTCGAGACTCTTGTCGCTGCCACAAAATTTCTTAAACCACCATTGTTCTGTGTGTTCAGTAGTTGTCCCTAGGCCAAACGCTTCATAAATATCGCGAGCTGATTCAACCTAGCTTGAACTGAAATAAGAAAATTGTACAAATTTGCTCCTGTCATCTTGTATTCACCGTTCTGAAAAGAAGACACAATTGTTTTAAAACGACTGTAATCAAAACGATTAGATAGAGTGAAAAACGCTCTTAAAAATGAAATATAAAATAAAGCTATTATAAGGCAAACATATTTGAAAATACATCATTTGAAATCAAAATTAAAGATTCCGTAAGAACTTTCTTGTGAACCTAATACACGCACATTTACGAGGTCCCTTCAATAAGTTTCCAGCCTTTTATTGTACAGGCAATTAAAATTGTCATAGACTCTTGAAAATTCAGTATATTATTGCTATACATCTTATGAGATGACTTTGCAATTTTTATGATTTCAGGTTCAAATGAAGAGCTACAGCCTGAATGTAATTCAATCTGGATGTGAAGACACTTTAGAAAAATAATACGCAATAAAATTTAGTTTTAAACTTGGAAAAAATGCTACAAGAACGGATGGAATGCTTCAGATTACTTTTGGACCATCATGTATAAATCAAGCATCAGTTTTTGAGTAGCATATGTGATTCAAAGAAGACAAGGCGTCTATGATGGATGCTTAGCGGTTTGAGAAGAGTAAAGAAGTAAGAACAGTAAGTAAGAGTTGTTTGGCCAAATAAAGAATTTCATGGATAAGGACTGTCGTGTGTCTATAGAGAAAATAAATGCACAGTTCGATGTCAGTGTGGGAACTATACACTCAATTTTTCATGAGAAACTTTGAAATGTGGAAGATTTGCACAAAGTTTGTTCCAAGGGTGCTCCATCGTTGTCACAAACTATTTTACTAAAATGAGCATCAAGACAGTTCATCAACCTCCCTATAGTCCAGACCTTACTGTCGGTAACTTTTGGTTATTCCCTAAGCTCAATGAAAACCTTAGAAGCTGTTGTTATAATACAATTGAGAAAAGTAAAGAGGCTATGACGAGGGTCACTGACGTGCTCACCCAAGAGAACTTCCACAGGGCCTTCCAGAAAGTGTTGGAACGGTACAACAAATGCATTACAGCCGGAGGAGATAACTTCGAAGGGAACTAAAGTTTCATGTGTGTACTCTCAATAAAAGTGCCTATACGAAAAATGTCTGGAAACTTATTGAAGTCACTTTGCACACCACACACACACATTATATATATATATATATATATATATATATATATATATATATATATATATATATATACATACATATATATACATACATATATATACATACATATATATACATACATATATATACATACATATACATACATATATACATACATATACATATATACATACATATACATATATACATACATACACATATATATATATATATATATATATATATATATATAAAACCACATTATTGTAAAAGGCTGAATCCTAGGAGCCTACTAAAACAATGGGTTCATACAACCGTTCATAACAGCAAACGCACCTCATGCATCATAGAAATTGGTGTACAAGAATTCTCTTTGATGCAACAAACACTAATGGCATGTTAAACTATATAAAAAAATTATCTGAAATTTTAATGATCAAATGGGCTTACAAGCACAAAGTTCATACTTCGAGCTTAAGTTGTATAAGCTATATTTTTTTAATTGCATTGAAAGCTTAGAAATCTTGTGCTTGTATTAAAGTAATTGTGCTTATCCAGCCTTGTTCAGGAATAAAAATAAAGATAACTGACTTATTTATGAAGAAGCAGAAATTACATTTGTTGACTTTAATTTTGTAATTAAATCATTTTTTAAAACAAAGATTTTTTTAAATTTCGTCTTAGTAATCGATTAATAACAAAACTAATGTAAATTAATGACAATACAGAGAGAGAGAGAAAGAAAGAGAGAGAGAGTCATCTGCAGACAGATTGTTTTGTGGTATCACAGCTCTTTAGTATGGTAAATCAACGCTTATTCTAAGCCGAGGATCGAACCAAGAACTATCGAGTCGATAGTCAGTAACTCCAACCAACTGGCTATGTGACCAGTATGATGATATCTAACAATGCTTTATACAAACATTAACTGATACTCCTACAATGCTCCATTTTTTTAATTTACAAAGAGCTTTAAATTATTTGGAAGATTCAATGGAGAAAACTCAGTATAAGTACATGTAACGTAATCTGTTTTAGTAAGAATGTTTCCATTCTAACAGATTTCTTAAATGGAATAAGTATATTCAGAAAAAAACTAAAGGGAAATAAAACATAGTCTTGACAATAACGGTGGAACAAAACAATAGAAAATAGGCTAGCTAGAATCAAATATCCATATGTCAGGAGAATAACTATTTAGGTCTGATTTTGAAATTCTGACAAGAGAACATTATATATTATATTATCTAAATAGTTCTGTTCAATTATTACGAATCCATCCTAGAATGAACATTATCAATATTAAAAAAGATTATTTATTTGCAATATTTTTAAGACAGTATATTTTAAAAACCTATGAAAGTGTCACTAATTAAATTTCTTATGAAATTCAAAATTCTAGAAAGATTTTTAGATATTAAATTAGTCCTAAATAGACGATTTGTGGAACAAAGAATGCCATAAAATACGTTAAAAGGAATTTTATATTCAGTGCTACATTCTGCAAAGTTACTAGATCCTTCCACAAGAAGGATTTAATACAACAAATGGGATTGTTGGAAAAATATTGATTGGTTGATGTTGAGGATCCATGTAATATTATTGGGATTTCCCCAATTTATGTGGTAACAAAGATATGGTGATGCCGGCAAGAAGAATGAAGCACAGATGAAAATATAGTAAAAACTTGTATTTCAAAGAAGAAAAAGAGAGAAAAGAAAGAGAAAATTGTCGTGCAAATAGCATGTATTTGCGGGAACATATCTTTGAAGATGGATTATTTTAAAGGTTCTTATATTTTCCGTTTTGGCTAGGTTGTAGAAGTAGAAAGCCTTGTCTTCAGTGCTACAGTTGTTGATTTAATGTTTGTGGATGTTCTGCTGTTTTAAAGATGGAGATAGCAGGAGGCGAACTTGCTTTTTTGGGAAGATCACAACCAAGAGAAAGAAACTTTGAAAGAACCTCTCACATAGGGTTCACTGAAGATCCTAGAAAGGTAGCCTGCAATTGATTGCTTTTCATCCAATCACAGGACACCTGGAAAACAACCATATAATAATTTCAATAATATCTACTCTATATTTACTTGCTTTCCCACTATGACGAAGTTAGACACAATTCAGCTTTTAATGTGAGACACTCTTGATTAGATCAAAATAAAACTGTTTCAATTTAAACTCCTTTAGTAATTCAGGACAGAAAATATTAAGTGCACCTGAACAGATACTAAACTTTGTTCCTAGCATAAAGTGTAAGGTTTTTTTTTTTTTTTCGATTCAGTTTGCAATTTTTATATGGTGTGCAGTATAATGTCACATTCGATCAGAAGTCATTTTCTTTTGAAAAATGTTTGGCTGCTAGAGTGAGTTTAATTATTTTAAACCTGAAACCTGCAGTGGAACTAACTGTTATATATTAAGATTCTATGCCAGTCAGGAGCGATTATGTTAATTAGTATGAATATTGGTAAAGAATTACACTAATATATATCAGACGAATGGAACCATACCAACTGCAGGTGGTGTGATTGGAGGGGGTGGGTGTAGAGAAAAGGCGCTAGAAATATAGGAGGTGCTGACGTTACATCTTCGAGTAGAGAAATAAAAGAATTTTAAAAAGTTTGAATCAGGAAGCAGGATCAGCGACATGCGTCTGAGAATGTAGAGAGAATCTAAACGAATGTCACCTCGATGTTCATCCGTCTGCATCTCTCGACTCCCAAGTAGAAGAACAAGTAGGAAAGAATTCATAATTAGCCCAGGTAGTCTCGCCATCCCACTCGTGGACAAACTTTTTCTCTGATTAAAACCTTTGAAACCTCAGCAAGTCTTCATTGTATTTTCATTCATGAGTAGATGCGTCTTAAGTTAAACAGAAGATCAACAACCATGATGGGATTACGGCCCACCAATAGAAAATGGAAGACAAGCGACCTTGCACGTATGTAAAAAGACTGTTTTGCCGATTTGTTTCACAATCGTTCACTGGTGAAACCGCACAAATGCACAAGTATGAGTTTATGTAAAAAAAAAAGTTTATATTATTGTATATAATTGATGCAAATCTATGAGTTTATGTAAAAAAAAAAAGTTTATATTATTGTATATAATTGATGCAAATCTATGAGTTTATGTAAAAAAAAAAGTTTATATTATTGTATATAATTGATGCAAATCTATGAGTTTATGTAAAAGATTTAAATATTACAGTATATCATTGATGATCAAATTTGGAGCATTTATTTGTTGCTGATGGAAGATGAGAGCGAAGATTTTTCAAAGATCTCCCCCATAACAAACTCAATGCCATGGTGTCCTGCAAAGGGTAATTACTGCCCCTATGCATGCATGTAACATACTAATGTTATATAGATGCCGGTATAGTGTATTCTTATTATCAAATAACACTTTAATATGTTGAGTGGCTGATTATTTGCTTAGAGAGTGTAGTTGTTGTGTTTCCAATGCAGCTAACAATTCGGTATAAATCCGAATATGTAAGAGAAGTGTTTAAATGGTTTATTTGAATAACGAAATATCAAGTTTTCATTAGCTTTGACACAAAAGTTAAAAGAAATGATGATGGCAATTTTCCGTCTCTTGAGACAATACCGTTCTATTCTGGTGCACTGCAGCATCTGCTTCTCCAGATGAAGGCATGGGTGGGTGATAAGAAGGCCTACGTTTGCCCAGTTACCAGAGTATATCTCTCGGTGTTGCAGACAAAGTCTGATGGAAAAGCAAGGCAATAAGGTGAGAGGCTGCACAGCTACAATGGTGTTGCAGTGCTTCATCATCTGACTATCGGGGCTCCAAACTAGATTTTTGTCAGTGTTTATTCCCTTAGTATTTGGGTTCTAGACATGACCTTAAAATATAACCGATGATGAAGACTCAGCTTGCAGGCTTTGGGGAGTGTGGAGCCACCCTTTAATTACCATTGCTCCCAGGTCCACACTGACATGGAGTGGTAGTATCTGTTAAGGTTCCAACTATGGGTTAAATAGAAACCGACTTGAAAAAACAAATATATTCTATTAAAAAATTGTTCTTCAAAATCATTGCATTCAGCATTAAATGACCTGAAAAGAGTTGATATGTCGTGAAACAAAAACAACCAACCAACATTTGCATTTGCTAAGGTATCCACAAGGCATTGGAGCTGGTGAAAATTTTTAACTATTTCTAATTTTGACGAAAATAACGGAGATCGTTATCGTAGTTATGACTGTATCATAATAAAAGCAAAATTGTTAAATGATTCTTCATAAAAGTAAATCACAGTAGATGCAACAAGATACTTTTATGAACATCTAAAACATAGCAACAACATATCCACAATTCATACATGTACTGTTAAAACAGACACGCTAATACACACACGTACACCTTCACGTCTATTCCATTTACACGCATGTAAACGTACATGATGCAACCGAAAATAACACGTCTACTTAATTTCTCTTCACGCATAAAACACCTTTAATCTAGAACGTTCTTTGAACTCATTTATTTCCAACATTTTATTTTGCATTGTTTTAACAAGTTGTCAAATAAAATTAATTCATTTTGTATGTATAAACCTTGAGATTCTTTCTTTTGACAATTTTTTTTATTTTTATTTTTTTTATTACATTTTCACCCCATACAAGGCACATTGCCACTTTGATGTAGGGGGCTACTAACAGGGGCAACAACTACTGGGGTACTATTTAGGGATTTGGGCACCAAGATGCTGGTTCACCTTGAACTTCTGCACGTCAGTACAGTTGGGGAAGCAGGGACCTGGAATGTAATTCCAAAGTGTAGCGGTTCTGGGAAAGAAACTACTGGAGTAGAAAGATCTTTTACATCTAGGGATTTCAATGTCATATCAGCAACAAGTCGGCCTTGAAAAGACTGGTAATTTTGAGAAGACACTGTCTTTCTGGCACATCACAGCAAAAGTTAGTCGCTTGAAACATAATGGTTTTGAAACATTAATGCTACTAAGACTAATCTTCTTTCCTTTAACAATTACAAGGAACCTTCTCGATCAACAATGGGCATGACTAATACTCTATCTGAAAGCTCATTGTTAAAACTCTTCAGCTTAACATTCGTAGGCAACATGAATTTGAACAAATACATTGAGGACATTGCCAAGACTGCTGCAAAGAATGCGGGATCCTTCTGGTGTGCTAGAAAATTACTCACACCAGAGAGTATCCAATATCTCTAGAAAGCCACCATTCACCTATGCATGGAGTATAGTTGTCACATCTGGGTTAGTGTATTTGTCACTAATCTCTCTCTCTTAAACCATATCCACAAAAGAGTTTCCAATTTGGTAGGGCCCACACTATTAACCAGGCTCCAACTTTTCTCCCATCTCCCATCTCCGTGATGTTGCATATCTGTACCTGTTTTACAAGAACTAAGAACTTTAATGGAATGTGCTCTGATGAACTCATAGCACTTGTCCCTCTCGACCTACATACCCCAAATTAAACTGATAATCAACAAAATCCCCTATCTTCACTATTGAGGTGTCTAGATGCAGGAAAGCCTTCTACTCTAATAGTTTCTTCCTTCGGACTACTGGGCTTTGGAATTCACTTCCTGTTTTCTGCTTCCCTTCTAACATGCAGAAGATTAAATGTAATGTGAACAAACATCTCACTGCTAAACTCTCCACATAGTCTCTTGTACACATAATCCAAAAAAGTAGTCCCTAACATCGAAGTGGCAATATGCCTTGTTTGAGGCGAATTAGTTAACAAGAAGGAAAAGTCCTGTCAGATTGTAGATTTTGCCATTCCAGCAGACCACAGAATGAAGATCAAAGAGACGGAAAAGCAGAGCAAATACACAGAACTGGCCAGAGAGCTCAAAAGGATCTGGAAAATGAAGTAAGTCAAGATAACACCACTAATAATAGGAGCTCTAGGAACAATACTGAAAAACTTTTTTTTTTTTAAATGGGAGAGATTGGAATCAGAGGGATTACTAAGATACAACAGATAACAATAATGAAGATTGCAGAAGTATTAAAGAAAACCCTTGAATGTGAAGATTAACACACATGAACTACCGACACAAACTGGACACACAGAAACGGCTACAAATGTAAAACACAAAGAAACATCACATAGAATCATGAGAACTGAAACTGTAGAATTGTAAGCTACCACCCCCCTTTTTATGTGTGTGTGTCACCAAAAACGGGCACCACACCAAATAATGAGGGTCAAGGAGGCTAGAAAGACTGAGGAGAGAAAACACTAGCCAGACCTCCGCTGACTGAGTGCAAAGAAGACTTGAGGGAGTTTATTACCACCCAAATCCCAGTGAAGACTAATGGTCACTGCCAACAAGAAAATAATTGTAAGCGGCTGTTGTGATAACACAAATTCTTATACAAAAGTTATCAAAAGAGGTGGAGAGTGCTGGAAATCTGAGGAGACTTGTCACTCAGGCTCCAAAGAACCTCACAAGTTGTTCTCAAAGAGTAATCTTTGATGATGGCTTGTGTGACTACTCCTAGTTAGTAAGTAATAATAATTGACTCCCTGGTAAGGTTCCCTTATAAGCCTATCCATTGGCTATTAAAACTGAATCGAAGCTTAAGATATGTACGCTTCCCTTAATCGTAACAGCTCTTAAGGCTCAGAGACGTAAGAATATGTTGTGACTATTATTATAACATCCCCTTTGCAGATGGAGGCATCCTTTTAGGGGAGCATAGTTTTTTTTTGTTTTGTTTTGCAGTCTTCTTTACGTTAAGTACCAACATAAACCACTAGACATGATCACAAATAGTAGCCCCTTTATACCCAAGTGTGAATATGCTTTGTTTAGGGTTAAAGGAAATTAAAAAAAGTTGGGGGGGCGTTTTTGTTGTTTTTTTTTGTGTTGGATGAGAATTTGGCATCTGTTCCGGTATTTGGGAACTGGAATTGACTAATCGGGGTGACAGGGTGGGTGTAAGGAGAAATACTCATTTGATTAAACACGTCATTAGAATGTCCGTTTTTGTTCCAATTGGTTTCTAATTATTGTCAGTTTCTTTTCTGTTGTTGTTTTAGTGAATGATTAATGAGTGTTCTTCTGCAAGGTGATTAAAAGATAAAAAGAAAAATTGGCCCTTTAAAATGGCCGTTTAAATCAATCTATAAAAGACATGCAAAGGTGTGTGTGTGTGTGTGTGTGTGTGTGTGTGTGTGTGTGTGTGTGTGTGTGTGTGTGTGTGTGTGTGTGTGTGTGTGGAAAAATAGTTCTCATGTTCATACCATTGAAGCACAGGATGGAGTAGATGCTAGTGTGACTGAAAGAATTATGAATGGATGGCGTAAGAATTTCATTATTAACCAGCAAAGTGTTACCACTGCCGACTATGGGAAGGGTCTATCAGGCATGTGTGCATATTATGATGACGTATGGAAGTGGAATTTAGCCAGCACAAGTTGAAGACATGAAGAATTATATGGGAATATGATGGATGTGTAATGCGAGTCTTAAATACAGCCTTAGATCGGATGACCTCAGAAGAAGATTAAATCTGGACAGTACTGGGACAGATGTGCAGAACAGGAAACTTCAATTGTATGACCATGTTGAAAGAATGGATGAGAGTTCTTTGTGACAAAATAGTTCTCAATAATAAATATGAAACCATCAAAAACTTGAACTCAGTCTGAATCAATAATCTTGCAAAAAAAGATACAAGAGGCACAAAGGTTAAGCAAAAGCAAGTTGAGCTCAAATTCAGGTTCTTTTATTCCTCTTTCCCTCAAGTCCATCCTTATCACTTTCTCTCATATTTTCTTTGGCCTTCCTCTAACTGACCTTGCTGTCTCAACTGTTCTATATCCCCTAACCCAAGCACTCATCCATTCTTTCAATGTGACCAAAACAACAAAGTTTCCTGTTCCATGCACATCCCTCTATACTGTCCAGGTATAAACTTCCTTTGAGGTTATTAGGTCTAAGCCTGTCTTTAGGACTCACATTACACATCCATCATATGATTCTCAATTAATTTCTTTCCATGCAACGCAAGTCTTCAACACTTACTGGCCAGATTTCACTTCCATACATCATCATACTGCATAGACTGATATTTCTTCCCATATTTTCCTTGGCCTTTCTCTACCAACTAGCCTTGACTACTACCTCAATTATGCTACTACTAACACAAGCACTCTCATACTTTCACTGTGACAATACCAACAAAGTTTCCTGTTCCACGCACGTCCCTTTATACTGTCCAGATATAAACTTCTTTTGAGGTCATAAGATATGCTTGTCTTTAGCATACTCATAGTGATGAAGATTTTTTAATTTAATGACAAATGCCCAGATGAAATTTAAACACAATATTGCGAGGTTTGAAAAATAAACAAAAGTGATTTTCATATTGTTTGTATTCTTCGGACTACTATAATCATCTTGAACGATATTTTCATAACTTCTTCAAGTTAATCTTGTCAAACTCAGAAATTCGACAAGATAAACCTGAAGAAGGTCAGAAATCACATCGACTGAAATGGTGTGATAATAAAACTCAGGACCAGAACAGCAGTTCAATATCTATGATATTGAACACTGACTCCAGAATAACACATTGTGGGTGAGTGGGGTGAAGGTTCACCCAGAACCTAACAAAAAATAGAGTGCGAGAAGACTGTACCATCAAAAAATAAAGTGAATGATGAAATTTCCTTTTGAATTTTTTCAAGTTCTTAATGGCAAGCTAACATCCAATGTAAAATGCTAAAAGAAAATTTATATGGTAACAAGTACTTATCAAGACCCAGAGACCACTCGAGGATAAGGGTTAAGAGTGTACAGTAGTCAATTGGACAATATAGTAATCGTTAATAATGGAAATTCGTTAAATTTGTTAACTTAAGTGGAAGGGCTCATCAAGAACTTGTTTACGTTAGACTTGAAGACAACCATATTGAAGCAGGAAAATGGAAGACAGACAGGCGGGCAGTTCTAAGAAAGAAGCTTTGTTCATGGAATCTATGCTTAGGTTTAGGCACAGTGGGGAAATTATTGATAGTGTTTTCAGCTGGACGAGTTTGGCGAGGGGGGGGGACCATAGATTGAAGCTCAGTCGAGCACTTTCCATGAAAATAACGATAAAGCAGAGAAAAACTCGCAACATCTCTTCTGTGAGATAGAGGTTTCAGGGAAGAGAAAGGACATCTCCTATGACGCTACAAAGATTTTGAATTCTATCAAGGTAGGACAAGTAATTTCTAACAGCTCCTGCCCAGATGTGGCAACAGTACTCCATCCTTGGACGTACCTGGCTCTTATATAGATAGAGAATTGCATCATCTACTGGATCGATAGAAGGATCCACCGTTTTTCCAGTGGCCTTGACAACAGATTTGATGTACGTGATTCATTTAAGATCAGGACTAAAGGTCAAGCCCAGAAGCTTGTCAAAACTTGAGGCCTCTCCAAGACAAGAGCCATTCGTTTCAATTGATGCCAGATGGGGATCAGAACGTTGATGATGTAAAGATAAAAGCTTGGTTTTAGATGCATTAAAAGTTACCAGCAACTCCTTTCCCTATTGTACCACATACTCAAGATCAGAGGAGAGAGAATCAGAGAGAACTTGGTCATTTACGGTCTTAGATGTGCTACCATAGATGGTAGTGCCATCAGAATAAATGGCTACGATTTATGTAAGGATGTGATTTGGAAGATCATTAATGTAGATCAGGAAAAGAGTTGGCCCCATAGATCTGGGAGCCTAGAATCTGAAGAGAATTCTCTCGTAGAAGGACAAGTTATTCTTTTTCTATATTGCCTTGTAGAAATATCTTCTGAGGAGTGTACAAAATTGTTCAAAAATAAAAAAAATTACTGATAGCAATCTCCACAATAAGTGTCACTGAAACCTTTTGATACTTATACGGTGGATTTCTATCAGTATTTAGTTTATTGTTTAGAATTTTGAACCGGAAATCGGAAAAATCAGAATTTGGGGGGGGGGGGTATCGGAATCGGAAAAATTTGTACCTATTTTCTGATGCTGGAAAAAATTCCTTTAATTGTCTGTTTTCATATGATTTTCTTTAAAACAAAATCTTCCACTGCTGGTAGTAATGATGAAATAATAAATATTAATTTTAAACTACCAGTAAAACTAAAATCTATAGATCATCTTCCACAAGTGTATTTTTATGGTTGAAAAAATATCTGTGCACGTATTTTATGATAATCAGATAAAAAATAACATCTTTATAGTTAAATATTTAGAGATTTATAAAGAATCGGAATCTGGAATTGAGTACGAAATTGAGAATTGTATCGGAATCAGGAAAAATATTGGAATCCTCCCATCATTAAAGGGAAGCGAAAGTTATGCGTCTGGTAAAAGTAAACGCAAGATCTACTTTCTACTCTTCTTTTTATTTCAGTTTGGTTTAAACATATATAAACCTCCTTAACGAAAGTATTAGGTTGGCTTAAGAGATGCCGGCTTACACTGCTTGAGTAAATGTTGTTCATACCAGTCAAGGATATATCCTTGACACTCAGTTTGACTGCATCTATGTAATTTTGAGTAGGTGACTAGCCTGGTTTCCCGGCGTTGCCCGGGTGTTTGGAGGTGTGTGTTGAGCAAAAAAAGAAAGAAAAAGTGGTAGTAGGCAGGCAGGCAGGCTCAAATCCGTACCGTGAAGGCGGAAAAGAAAGTGAAAGAAAATCTGACCTCTTAGCCGATGTCTCTATGATGTGACCAGAAGTCAAAAGCGTTGAAATTAACCGAAGTCAATCCAACATTAATGATGACTTGCAAAAATGTCGAGGGACATACAAACAAACATACATGCATACATACATTTAAACAGACAAGTGAGATTTATATGATAGATAACCTTGTCTCTGTCAGGCCAAGATATGGTTCTACACAATCTCTGAAGGTCCATTCTCCTAGATTTGACCTGCTCTCTTTAAGAAGAGTTTAGTTTATTGTTAATCACCTCGAGGCTCCTCCTATGTGCGCTGGCTTTTCAGTCCCCATTTTTAGACCTTGTGTTACATATTTCCATAGTAGGAAGGAGGTAAATGTCTACTATGGGAGCTGCTATTTATAGTTCAATCATGCACTAATTGGGAAAGTCGTTAGTAAGAGTGATGAAGAGGGTCCGGTGACTCTAATGTCCCCAAACAGAGGAGGCTGTTGTAAAATGTCGATAGTAAAAATCTAGAACCAGTATTACAGCTTTCCAATAGGGAAACATTCGGGATAAAGTTGTTAAAAAGATAATCTGAGATTTGTTGATTTATTGAGATGAATTTTCTTTGCAGCTTCCTGTCTAGTGCTACCAGATCAGGCTGTCTTAAGATACTGGCTTCCTGATCTAAAAATGCACCAAAAATTGATATTATTGATTTTTTTCTCTATAATATGTTCTGCAAAACCAAAATGAAAAAAGACAGTTTTCTTCTGCAAAACAACCAAACCAAACACTACGAATAAATATTTAAATATTTAAAGAACGTGAAGCATTTTCAAAAAAATTACTGAATTCAGCATTAAATAACCTGAAAAATGATTATTTGTGCCATAAAATAAAGCAACCAAATCGTCAGCACTATAGCTCCCATTACATACTCAAGAGTCTAAGGCCACCATGAAATGTCCATAAATTTAGCAAATCAATTACATTTTTTTTATATATAAGCTGACATTAGTATTCATCTATTTCAGCTGAAGTCCATCAATTGGAAAAAATTGCAAGAAGGTTGAAAATCGTTTATGTTCATAGATTCAAAGAAAACATCAATCATGACAAGCCAACGCCATTATCGTTAGATAACTGGCATCCAATGTCTTAACCATATTCTTCAGAACAAGACATTGTCGTTTTTAGTGCGAGAAAGAGGCTATCAATAAACAAGACAGCCTGATTTATTCTACTTCACAGGCATATTGCAAGCTCAAATATTTTATAAAGACATTCATAAAGACTTTTATTACTTTGTTGTTCGTATTCAATTTGGCTTGCTAGCTCTCATACACAGACACTAGCAGAGGGACCCAACGTTGCCCAGGTTTAAAATATGCTGAAATTACATCAAAAGGTCATTAATAAGAATCAGGAATAGTAAAGGTTCAAACATTGACCCTTGAAGCATACCCACATTGACATCATGTTGTTAAAATAAACAGCTACCATTGACGATTTTAATTTTTCTTTTGATTTAGAAAGATCTGATTATATTAAATACTAGCTGTATATACCTGGCGTTACTAAGTTGAAAGATATTGGCGGGTGGAGGATTTAGTTCCATACTATATAAGAAACACCGAATATCTTAATTTCTTACATATTTCCTGAAAGTGGATTACAGGTTGGATTTATGGAAGTATAAAATACATCAATTTTCATCAACGAAAATTAAACAGGAAATAGCTTAGAGGGGAAATAACTCTCACAGCTTAAATAAACAAACTTACTTCCGTTTTTAAAGATAACTGGCGTAGTCTGATAATCGAAAATAAATTAAATTAAATATAAATTAAAATAAATTAAATAAAGCAAATTTAAATTATATATATATCTCATTCACACTGAGGAAGATCGAAGGATCGGTCGAAAAGCATGCGCTTTTGAAGGAAACATGCTTGTTTTCTTTTTTCAAATGCTTTTTTGTATTCCTACACGTCAACACACGGGAAATAAATATATAAAAGATATAAACATTTATATATTTTTCGTATTGATTTTTTATTCATACATATTTAAATATATATATATATATATATATATATATATATATATATACATATGTGTGTGTGTGTTTGTGAGTGTGTATTAGATTGCAATCAATGAAACATTAACAGTCTATAAATATTATTATAAAGAAAATATTCTAATTATTATTAATATTTTTTCAATCACTTATATCGTTTACGTTTCGATCAACAATAACTTCCCCCGGGTAGAGTTTGTTAAGTGGATTAAGCTAAACTGGTCAGTATAACAAAAATTGGATAATTTATTTTTTAGCCCACTTCATCGAACACATTCTGCCTTGAGGAAGATCTCATTGGCCAAAATATAGTCTATGACTCAAGGTAGATATAACAATTGGTATGTTTTACTTTTTAATAATATTTATATAACATATAAAGAAAAGGTAATCTAATTTAAAACATTAAAACGAAAAACATTCCATTTGATAAATCAATACTTGATTTTTACTATCGATTACTTTCTTTTGATCTTTTAAGCATGTCCATGCTATATCGGTATATATTTACCTTACTGAAATATTGTTAACTATTAAATAAATAGGATTGTATAGTTTAAGAAAAAAAGTTACAAGTCAATTTATATCATTCAAACGCTACTGTGTGTGAATATATAGTTAAGTGGCAGCTTTAGTCATTTAGAACTGCTTTAAAGCTTCACCGCTCACTCATATTTTGACCAACTTTCAAACAATCATTACCATTTATATATCAGTTTCTCAGCTATATTGTGAAAAATTATTTTCCATTTTCGTTCAGCACAACAAAAAGTTATGATGAATTTTCTGGTGTTCAAAATCGTAAAAAAATGTAAGGAGGTGAGCGACGTTTTTTTCTCTGACAGGTTTCCATAGCAAGCACGTTGCTTCAGCGACTACTGTTGCTACTAATTCACTGCTATCGCAAAAAGAGAAGTAACAAGTGAAACACAGAGACTGAAAGGGAGGTAGTTGGGGGATTTTATTGAAAGCAGACGAGTACTGTACATTGTTATTACATATGTGTATGTTATGTTTATGGGGGCAAAAAATAAGACTGAAATTAAACAAAGAACAAGTGAATTTATTGGACGCCTGGAAAAAAATGCGAGCATGAAAAGTAATATGGTTAAGCTTAAACATAGGAAAGTAAAGGACTAGTTTTTAAAACTGGAAAAGAAAAGGACAATGTATTCTAGTAAAAAATTCAATTTATAACATATAATCAATTCTTAATGCTGTAATATTTTAAGTTATAAAGTTTTAATATTTTTTTACTAGAATATCTTGTCCTTTTTTTTTCCGGTTTTAACAACTAGTCTTTTACTTTTCCATGTTTAAGCTTAGTCATATTACTTCTCATGCTCGCATTTTTCTATTGTTATATATATATATATATATATATATATATATATATATATATATATATATATATATATATATATAGGGAAAGTAAAAAAATTTAAAACTGTAAATTAAAATTTACATTTATTATTATTCGACAGAATATTCCAAAACCAATTTTCGAATTCCTTATTTCGTTGTTATTTCATCTAATGCACCAACTATCAAATGTTAACTTTGAAAATTGTTTCTGGATTATTTTGTCGAATAATAAATTTAATTGTAAATTTTAATTTACAATTAAATTTTTTTCTTCCTATAATAAGCTCTACTTTTTATTGTGTCTGTATTGAGCTGCTTTATTTGGTTGGGATTAATTCATTAATATATAAATATTAATATGTATATTAAATTGAAGTTTACCGTTGATTATATCTGATAAACATTTATTTTCCACTGTATTGATATATATATATATATATATATATATATATATATATATATATATATATATATGTGTGTGTGTGTGTGCGTGCGTGTGGGTGTGTCTATATATATATATGTGTGTGTGTGTGTGTGTGCGTGTGGGTGTGTCTATATATATATATGTATGTATGAGTATATATATATATTTGTGTGTGTATATCTGTGTGTATATGTGTATATCTCTTTTCTCCCTCTCTCTCTATATATATGTGTGTGTGTTTGTATATGTGTGTATCTATATATGTGTGTGTATGTGCGTACGTGTGTGTTTGTATCACTATTCTGTACATAGGTTTATATAGATTTCACTCTGTATTTGCGTTTATATAAATACAATTCTTCATGTGCATTTGCATAAATGTCACCCTATTTGTGTTTGTATAAATGCCATCTTGCATATAAACATGTGCATATACATGCACATGTTTATAAATCCATTCGACGCCATCTTGCATATCAGCGTGTGCATGCTAACAGGGATGCAGAGATAAGTATATTCCCTGACTTCATCTCTCGATTGGAAGTAATGGTGCGGACAATAGAACATTTTTTTTTATTTTGCTCTCTGCAAATTTCGATGCAGCAAATTAATTGGAAATCACATTCGCTAGGAAAACAGGAAGAAAAATAAAACAATTGTTTGTAGTGCATGTCTTCAAGGTAAATGAGTAAACAATAAAAAATTTTCTTTTCTTGTTATTTTTTTTCTATTTTTTCTCCACCCTCATCTTCATGACATTAACCAAGTAAGGTTAAGTAAAACCTGCATTTCTAACACACACAGTTATTAAACTCAGAAGATTTTAATTAATTACTCATCCGTGTTTATTCACGGCACAATCACGTTGATGAATAAAACATTACTCCTGCTCTTACTTTTGCACATGCGCAAAATTAAATAATAATAGTTCAAAGTCAGTTAATGTTTAACCTTTTGTATTTATCTGTTGGTTGCTCAGATGGTAATGATGCTAGGGAGATAAATAACAACTTGGACTGAAGCACTATACGTTATTATTTTGATTATAACTTTTGAAATCATTACTATATATTGAATAATAATCAATATCTAATTGGCTCTCGAAGAATAAGTAATCTACACGAATTCAAATATAATACTCATGCATATTTTACGACCGGGCAACATTAGGCGACCTGCTAGTATATATTTATTTTGTTTATTAATAAATAGCAGGGTTACCCGGCGCTACTTGTGACCATAAAAAAAGAACAGGTTAAAAAGTGTGTGTGTAAGGTTTTTATATTAAAACTTATATATTTCAGTTTGTCTTTTTCAATACAATCATATTAACACACCGGTTCTCGCCAGATCACCGAAGTTAAGCAACTTCGAGCCTGACCAGTACCAGATGAGTAACCATTTGGAAAGGCTAGATGCTGTATGTACAGTGAGGTAAAATACCAGGTTGAGTTGAGAAATTGGCATGGTCTATCCTTCTCTCGAAGGTAGATGGGATTCTCTTAAGCCATGGTAGCCCCCCCCCCATTTAGTAATGACGTCACGCTAAAAAATACCCTTGATAGCCCTGGCGAAGCATCAAGTATTCAGCAACCGACAAGATTTAAATTACACTACAAAACTCGTGTAGCGAGTTCAATCTCGGTTGCGGCCGTGCTGGATAGATTCGTGACTACACATACAGTGTTTATAAAATCGATGTGTGTGATAGTGCACTGGGGCAAAAATTAAAATTATCCCAACCAAGGACAAAAAAGATGGAGTATCAAGGATAGACATTACACTTTGTCCTAGTCAAGTCTCTAAGGATGTAAACATCTAACACATAGGATGTGTGTGACAGTGCAATTATTTCTATACATCGAACAGATAAGCACCATCCCTATTGCTGGCGGTTAAATAGCCTGAGTCTGGTATTGTTATACACACAAAAAAAAAAAAAATGAAAAAAAATATGCCAAACAAGAGAACATGGTACCAAATTTATAGTATCGAGTTTCAGACACCTCCTATTCCAGATACATTTCAAACTCAAAATTAAATACCAATTGTAAATATGTATTATTTGGACTATTGGTGTCATCCTGAATATTATTCTCACAATGTTTCGGCTGATGTAACGTCAGACCTTATTCAACTTTTTTTTTTTTTTAATTACATTTTCACCCCAAACAAGGCACATTGCCACTTTGGTGTAGGGGGCTACTATCAGGGGCAGCAACTACTGGGGCACTATGTTGGGATTTGGGCACCAAGATGTCGGTTCACGTTACACTTGAACTTCTGCATGTCAGTACAGTTAGGGCACCAGGGACCTGGAATGGAATTCCAGAGTCTAGCGGTTCTGGGGAAGAAACTACTGGAGTAGAAAGATCTTTTACATCTAGGGATCTCTACTGTGTGGGGGTGGGATTTAGCAGCCTCTCGGGTTTGTCGAGGGTGTCTCCATCGTGGGGGCACAAGTGTCTGCAGTTAGTCAGAGAATTCACCACTAAAATACTTGTAGAACAGGCAGAAGGATGCAACGTTTCGTCGATAGGATAAAGGCTGAAGCTTAGATGCCAGTTCAGGACCTATCAGATTGGCGACTCTCTTTTGAACCTTGTCTAGGAGCGAGAGACTAGTAGCAGATGCACCAGCCCAAATGTGACAACAATACATGGGCGAATGGTGGCCTTATAGAGGTACAGGATACTTTTAGATGTCAGTAGTTTTCTAGCACGGTAGAGAGAGCCTACCTTTTTCGCAGCGGCCCTGGCAATGTTTTCAATATAATTGTTCCAACTCATGTTTCCTGTGAACGTTAGACCAAGCAGTTTGAAAAGATGTACTCTCAGACAGGGAGTCACTGGCCATTGCTATTGGTGGCAGAGAAGGTTTCTTGTAATTATTGAAGGAAACCAGTTTAGTCTTGGCAGCATTGAATGTGACCATCCATTTATCTCCCCATTCCACTACAGATCGGAGGTCATCCTCTAGTGTTTTTGACATTTCTTTAGTTATGTGTTCATTTGTTTTCCTGTCATGCCTTTTATAGAGTGGGGTGTCATCAGCATATATACCCCTCTCAGAGGCAGTTTTGTCGGGGGAGGTCATTAATAAATATTAGGAACAATAGAGGTCCAAGGATAGACCCCTGAGGCACTCCCACATTTATATTACATTGTTTAGATGTACGACCGTCGAGGACAACCTGGATTTTTCTCTTATCTAAGAAGGATTTAATTATGTTAAGTATTCTACTAGTGATACAGTATGATCTAATTTTCCTGAGGAGACCCTCATGCCATACTGTAACTGTATAACATTGGGCCTGTGCCACAACAAATAAAGTGCTAAATTATTATCAGTTTTAACTATGAAGGTTGAAGGTTCTATCTGCAATTACAGTTGAAGGATACCATGCTGTATTCAACCGGGAAGCAGGCCAGCGAAACAGCGTTCCATAGGTGTACAGATCTGGGAAAGAAGCTTTGTTCATGGAATCTGCGTTTAGATTTAGGCACAGTTAAAGATTGGTGAAATCGTATATTGTGGTTGTAGTTACTCGTTTGGTTTTTGGGAAACTTTGGCAAAGGAGGGCTTCTGTTTCTGACTTCTTTTAATATTTCTCTATTTTGAAATATTTTGCCAAAGTATTTAATCATTTCTTTTGCAGAAAAAAACAATATGGTTTTGCTTATTCAAATATGTAATTTTGCTGCCAAAAAAATAAACCTTAAACAAGGAAAAAATCCATTTTAAATTTATGAAAAAATAATGAATTTCTCATACATTAAATTCACAATAAAAAAAGTGAATTGTCAGAAACTGTTTTTATTAAAGTGTGCAAAAGAATAGTAATCGTTGAAGTATTAATGCCAGACTAAAGTTAAATTAGTTTTTTGTTGGTTGGATTTAAATTTGTGATCATTACTAGTAGTTCATACAAATTATTAAAACTTCCTCCGGGTTATGGTTAATGGAATGAAAACAAGCTACCTGCAAGAAAAGAAAATGTTGCTGACTGAGAGAGAGAGAGAGAGAGAGAGAGAGAGAGAGAGAGAGAGAGAGAGAGAGAGACACACACACACACACAGATGATGTAAAAATAAGAATCCAGGTAAACAGAGTCTAAGAAAAAAAGAGCAATAACTTACAAATAATCGCTGAATTATGAAAGAAAATATGCTGTTTCTATCTAAGAAAAGTTGAACGCTGATACAGTCCTGTCTACATCTTAATCATCGGTCTTGCTCCTGCTGGGTGCCACACCGTCCGTCGATCATCTCTCTCGGCCACCGGTTACGAACTCTATTCTAACTTTCTAAGGTGACTAAACTCGGTACGTCATCTACGTTACCAAAAGTCCTTGCCTGGTCTTTTGTCACGTATCTTTATTTATTAAAACCTTTCCAATCAGATGTTATTAAACATCTTTCTAAACATTAAACTGTTTTACATATGTTTAGCTTAATTATTTCTACATTAAATTCCGGTGCCATTTCAAAACATTCTTCCGTTATTTTCATTACATTGTCACCAGTTTAAATGTCGGTCACTCACCTCTCTACCCGGGACATCCGACGTTGCCCGGTTATAATAAAAGTAAAGGCATCAGTTCGAAACTGTACAGATTCCCAAGTTTAACATGGCGTATGTTAAGAAGATTAGAGGTTACATCGGACGAAACGTTGTGATGAATAAGACCCAAGGTGTAAACAGTAGTCTGAATAATCCAAACTATCCTCATCTAAAGAAATTGAAACCATTGTACATCATTATTGCATCAGAAGAAAAATAAATTAACGGATGAAACTATCCTTCCATTGCCATATGATTGGCGTAAAGAGCTATGAAATGCAATGCTTGCATAATTAAACATGCTTTAATTAAATAAGAGGATGTTATTCAGAGATAGATTCGCACATTTCGAACGAATATCACGTCTATATTTCTTAAGGACGTTTTATTGTTTTGTTATAAAAAAAACAATACACAAAAAACGTGTTTTTTTGTCAAGTTTTAATTTGATCACATGACACACGGCACGTTTTTAAACTAAAACTTAACATTTTCTTAATACGTCTTGTTTTTTTTATTATATAAATTAGATGTTTCTGTGAAGATTTTGCACTTAAATTGCATTAAAACTTGTTTGTTTTGATAATTTCCTAGAACTGACTTTCACTTCATATCTAAGATGGGAAACGTGTATTAAATCTGTTGCTAAAGTTGTCGGAAAATGGTTGAATAATTCTACAGTCCCAGCAAGTATCTTTTTTTGATAGAAATCGCTCAAGAAAAGGCATGAAGTTACTTGACGTAAGGAGCTAACAAGAACGAAAGCAGATTATTGTGAAGACAGGATATGCTGATTGACTTTATTCTTGAAAAGACCAATGCTGAAGATAGAATGGAAAACAGTGAGCAGGAAAGAGTTCCACAATCTGGCAGTTCGTCGGGGGTTAAGTTAGCTTTTTATAGAAATCGCTTGAGACAAGGCATGAAGCCACATGTATGTAAGGGGCTAACAAGAAGAAAAGCTGACCATTGCAAAGACAGGAGATGCCTATTAACCTTAGTCTTGAAAAGACCAAGGCTGTGGATAGAAGGAAAACAATGTTCAGAAAGAAAGTTCCATAACTTGGCAGTCTTTGGAAAGAAGTTACTGAAATAGGAAGCTGCATTACAATGAGGTATTAAAATAACAAATTGATGGAGAACTCTAGACCTACGAATCAAACGAGCTGAAACAAAGGAAACAGAGAAGAGATCAGGCAATTCCGAGAAACACATAATAGTATTTGTAGAAAATACTGAGACTAGCAACATAACGCCTGTGAGATAGAGGTTGCAGTGAAGAAAAAAGTGTGGGGTCAATCAAATTACAGATACGTTGCTGTAATTTATCAAGAAACTTCAAATGGGACACAGATTCACCAGCGCAACAGTATGACAACAGTATTCCATACATGGTCTGATAATAGATTTGTAGAGATAGAGAATAACCTCAAGTGTGAGAAAGTGATTAGAGCGACAGAAAGAACAGATTTAACAAGAAGCAGAAAGAGCAATGGATTCCAAGAAAGATTTGATGATAAAGAAAGACTTAGTAGTTTTAGAAACAATACTTTACTTATATAAAAATCAGAGTTCTACTACCACATTCAGGGAGGTGACAGTCAGAGTACTCTTACATGCTTGGCATAGTAAAATCGACTTTGAAAGCTAGTGGAGGATCGATATCTCTACAATGCGGCTAGTTTTTCTTTGTTCAATTGTTATTTCCAGCTGAACTCAAATTTCTAGTTCCTCCTTATAGGCATTCACAGAATAGTTTCCTCTACCACAACTGAAAAGAACTAACCTTTATTCCTACATATGTCGAACATCAGGTAGAATTTCCATGAACAGAGTTTCTTTCGAAGAACTTCATATCTATGAAACTCCTTACCATGGGAATTCTTCTTTGCAGACTATACCACGGTCATATGTGAACAAATGCTTTTCATAAAGTGTCTCCATATTTCTGCTCATTCAGTTCATCATTTCCAATCCTCATAATATTTTTCATCATTCAACTAACAATCATTCCATTTCATTAACTATTATGCTCGAGTAGATGTTGGACTTAATAAATAATGACACGTTAGAAAAAAATATTTAACTTAAGGCTCAAATTTAAAAATAAAAAATAAGAAAAATCAGCAGCAGCTCTGAACAAACTATAACTATAGAAATTCTGGCTGACCACCTTAAGTGCAAGTCAACAGAGTAAGGTCCCACATAGAGTAGGTATGACACAAGATCAGTTTAATGTGAGAAATCCAGCTCCTGAAAAATACACTTTAGATGATTGCTTAGATCGATAGCATTTCTTGATGGAGAAACCTACAATTAAACCAACCCCACTCTAGAGTTGGAGGTAATGTCTAGGTTGGCCAAGACGCCTCATTGGGTTTGGCCTGGGCAACATTTACAATCACCTAAGGTGCCTTCTCCTTGGAGAGTTGGATTTCTTACATTAAACCGACCTTGTCTCACATCAACATCACATCCATGGGAAGAGAAGAGTAGAGGTTTGCCTTACTTTAACGATTAATGCTGAACGTAGTCAGAGTTTATACAGTCCTATTCAAAGTTGCTGTTATTTTGTTTTAAGTTAAGAAACTTAATTGAAACAAAAAAGCATTTTACTATTTTTTTTTAATGTATCCCCACACATCAAGGTCAAAATCTATTTTCCAGTTGAATAATGAAACATTAAGAGAAGATGGAATATTATGGATGTAATGAATAATGCTTGACTGGGGATGATTTGTGGCAAATATTTGAAACCAAACAGAATCATAGTTTAGTTTGATACGAACCCAAACACTTAAGAATCTACTCACTACATAAATACATAAATACATATTACTATATTATTAACTGCTGTATCTACTCAATGTTTACTTAGCATTTTTTGTCTTAAGTACACCATTTTTTTTTTAATTATTATTTGAATCTTTCAGATTATTGTACTTGAGTGTCATGTTCACTCTTTTTTTTTTTTGTCAATTTCTGACCTTCTCCAGGTATATCTTGTCGAACACTGAAATATTTTTGTCGAAATCAGGAATTGCGACAGAATTTCAAAGGAAGCTTTTATTTCACAGGGATAGCACGCTCTCGTTCCATTAGAAGCATTGCTGAGTTCAACAAGATACACCCGAAAAAGGTCGGAGGTTACATCTACCTAAACGTTGTGAAAAATAACACTCAAGATGAGAACAATAATCTGAAGAATCCAAATAATACAAATAACCAATCCTTATCTAAAAAAAATTCAGAAACGTTGATTGTATTTTTGTTGTTGTTTTGTTTAGCAAATTACTTTTTTAATACGATTTTGAAAGTTAAATCTAATTATTACAGCATCGTTTGGTCATTAAATTATTAAATGAACCAAGTTGTTATAAAACTATATAATTTTTGTTTAAATAATGTGCTAATATCTATTTATAAAATTATTGAATGTAAATAGCTTCCAGAACTTCCAATATTTTTTTCATGTAAGAGGATTTGCTAAGAATTTTAAAGCTAGGAATGATTTTCTATTCAAAAGTTTATATAAGTTCCATCTTTTTTTCAACAAGTTACAAAAGGTTAAAATAGCTGACTTTGCTCAAATTTTAAATAAGTTTAATGAAATTCTCTGCTGGTAAATCCCACGAATATTAAATTTGTTCTGCAGATCAAGTGCAAACAGGTAGTGTCTTAATTTTATTCTAGTAAATCCCTAGGGAAAGGGAAGATAGGTACATCCCCACTATGATGCACTCCGTCTTCCTATATATAAATGGAATGCAAAGTAAATTTCATGCTAGAAAATATGCTTACACTAGTGCCTCGCCTCTGTACTTTATGCACCCCCATGGAGTTGATGCCGCCATTCTCAGCATTAGTAATAAGTTTGGTGACGTCTGTTTCTGTTTGCTGTATCATATAATACAACGCGCATATAACGACATACCGCATATGAATTTATCCATACACATATATACATAACCACAAATATGTACATATGCATGTATATATAGAAACACATATTTTGTGTAGTTAATTAAAAATCATTCAATTGAGTATATATATATATATATATAGTAGAAATGGTAATTAATAAAAACTGAAGAAAGTGCTCAATACTGTTGTAGAGCAAATATGCGTTTTATTTTTTATTACCGTATCTTTCTGTTAAGTTACATTATTGTTTCAGCTACCCGGCCATCATTTTTTTTGGCCGTCTGTAGCTTCCTCAGACTTTTACAGTTACTGGTTTCTGTAAAAGTCTGAGGAAGCTACATACGGCCAAAAAAACGGCCGGATAGCTGAAACAATAATGTAACTTAACAGAAAGATATGGTAATAAAAAATAAAACGTATATATATATATATGCGAGATAAGTCACAGATTATTAAAGATCAAGCGAAATATCCTATTATCAGAGTTATGTTAATTTCTCCAAACTCCCCTCTATATATTCCTTTTGTCAAACAATAAATTCTTAATTTGAATATATGTGTTTATATTTTGGTTTTCAGAATTTAACTTTAACCATTAAACTCATATATTGCTCTATTTTTAAATATTGAGCTTTACCTTTTTGGCTAGGATCACCCTGAAAGTATTACCTCAATGTAATATCTAACAGGATATTTAGTTGATCTTTTATCTGTGACTTATCTCGCATATATATATATATATATATATATATATATATATATATATATATATATATATATATTCAATTTTTACAAATGAATCATCACTTATCAGAGCCCAAAGGCCACTAAAGGTTATGGGTAAATGAGTGTCAAATGGTCAGTAAGACAACACCGTAATGATCAGTAGTGGTGAAAATTGGGTAGAATTCGATTATTAGAGAGGATGGCTAAATTAGAACTTGTTTGCATTGGACTTGAAAATGACTATGTTGTAGTCAACTGGAAAGCGGCCCTATGGTATAAAGATCCACATGCGAGCAGTTCATAGGAATCTGTCTTAATTTTAGACACATATAACGAGTAGGGTAAATTGTTGACAGTGGCTGTAGCTAGACGAGTGCTTGAGAATGTTTTACAGAGAAGAGGCCATAGACTGAAGTACAGTTAAACACTTGCCATGAAAATCACGATAGAGTAGAAATAGACTTGCAAGTCTATTCTGTGAGAAAAAGGAAAGGCGGATAAAAGGACGTAGATTATCTATAAGTCTGTTTATATGTAATAGAGGAGTATATGTATGATGTATAGATTGAGAGTGTGTGTATATATATAATACATGAATGTAAACATACACACATATATATAACCAAAAATATGTACATATGCATGTGTATATAGAAGCACCAGTTTTGTGTAGTTAGAAACCATTTAGTTGCATATATTCATATGTATATATGTGTATAGATGGTGCATGGATGTGTATGTACATAGATTATATATATATATGAGTGCGCATATAGGTAAACATTGTTTGATGGCCGCACGAACTGACATGTTGCATTCGACTTACAACACCGGCTCGTATTTGCAATTGAAATAACCGTAACAGATCATTTGGAGTCTATTAATTTGAGATAGGTTTTTGTCATTGAATTAGCGGTTCCATTTAGGGGAAATTTTGACTGGACATACGAACGCAAGTTACAAATATATGAAGATCTATGAGAACAATATGTCAGAAATGGCCGGAAAGTCATTATTTTTCCTATCAAAATCAGATGCCGAGGTTTTATTGTCAACTCAACCTCCATGTTCCTGAACAATCTTTGTCTTTTTCCATCAAACAAAGGAATGATACATAAAGAATATATATATGGCTCTATCTACAATAGCGTGGAAATGGCGATCACATAGAATGTCAATTATTCAACAAATTCTGGAAGTATTGTACTTTGGGCTGGTAGTAACGATTCCTCGACACCAAAACCATCAGGTTAGGTTATATACATACACATGTATATATATATATATATATATATATATATATATATATATATATATATATATATAGGTTTTCTTGCCAACGCAACCTCTACGTTCTTGAATGATCTTGGTCTTTCTTCATCAGACAAGGAACAATATAAACAGAAAATACAAGGCAAGGTGCTATCTGCATCAGCGTGGATATTTTAATCAAATCAAAATACAGATATACCTATTTTTCAAATATATATATATATATACATATAAAATATTTACAGATATATACTTTTCAAATATTTGTCTATACACACAGATATATACAAATATACATACTTTTAAAATTCATATACAAATCCACCCTCCCCGGGGCAACGTGGAAGGAATAGGTTGTTATTTTTATATAGCAGCCCCCCCCCTCCACTCGATATTACTCATGCCACTTTTCTATTCAACATTTATCCATTTGACTATCTCTATGAACGTTTCATTGTACTTTGATGAAATAAAGTGTTAAACATTATATTCAAATCTCCCCACCCCCGTTCTTACTTTACTGGATATAAACAGTTTTATAACCCCCCCCCCCACCACCACCTACTTTAGTTACTGGAAGAATTAGTAATTCTTATAAGATTCATTAAATACTTAGAATTTCCAATGTAATCTAGTAATATAATCTATTTAACCCCCTTCTCACCTACAAAGCTATAATAATACTGACAAATATAGGGGAGACAACCGAAGCTGCTTGCCAGGAGACTATATATACAAATACAAATGTAGGCAAATTTGGGCATATTTTATTCACTGGAAACTCTCTAAAGAATTACCATTTTTTTTATTGAAAAAAAAAATAGTATTAAGTGATGATGATGATGATGATGATGATGATGATGATGCCTCTGTTCAGTCTCGAAAGATACCCGATATAGGGACAGCTGTACTCGTAATTATGAGGCAAGCGTTGCGCAATATTCAACCACACCTCTCCTGAATCGACAGTTTGAGTCCAGTGATAAGGAGAAGACCAGGGCGACTGGAGACAATACCGAGATAAGCGGAGAACACATACAGCAACCTAGAAGTCTTAAATGGTCCCCCATTTATTATTGACCAGATTCAATGTTGCTTTACTTCAGAGATCCAGCAGGAACTGGTGTATCAATGTGATTATGCCATACATGGTATTAAATATTCATTTCCAATTCAGGGATGCGCAAACTCAATAGCTCATCCATAATCATCTATACACTGTCCTGGATTGAATGAGGATGAACAGGTGTTCTATCCTCCCATACTTTTATAGTCATTGAAATCAGTGAAATTGTCCATTTTTTAATCAAATCGATTGATTACCTGCTCTACTTAGGGACTCCCAATGCCCCGCAGTAGGAGGAAGCTTCACATGTCTCCCGTAGTGACTTGGTCCACACTACATTGTAATCTATGTTGCACTGTAGAGAATCTACTGTTGATTTTATAACATTATATGTAAATAACGGCTTCACTTAAAGTTTAAAATGCAAAAGTCAAGTATCATAGTTCAATTGTGCTCTAAACAGAAACATTCATTTTGTCTTATAAAAGAATTTACAGAAAATTTTATAGATTGAACCTTTCTGCTTGTGCGGTTATAAAACTTCTCAAATATACTTCTTATGTTAGGTTGTTTAAAAGCGTTAACTTAGGTCTAATTTGGACTTTCTTCTTTAATAGGATTTTTTTTTTTGATTTTCCATATTTATTGGATGCATTTTTATACGAAACCTATGTAATAAAACTTCTAGACACATCATGTACTTCTGTATGAAATTTAAAAAAACATCGGCCTAGCTGTTACAGACTCCATAGGAAACGAACTCGCACACAGAGTTCATTTTATATAATAGTAGCGATTCAAAGTACCTAAAACTCCTTTATTTTTACGATTTAATGAAAAATATTCTGTGATTTTGCTTTTGGCACACGATATTTAAAATTTTTGGACAAAAATTAGATTTCCATAAGTAAAGATGGAAAAGTAGTTTTATTCATGCGGAACTGTGTATGCTTTGAAGTCTCAGACATCTCAGCATCTTAGACTCGTCAGGTTCTTTAGATATCTATATCTGTTCACACCTTTATAGTAAAAACTTCATATCATCTTGTTAAGTCTTTAACATTTTGCTTTACAAAGGGAGAGGTAAAAAAATAAGTAAGGAGAGAAAACGCATATTTTAAAATTGTTTTAGAAATCGGGGAAGAAATTTCATCATTTTTGAAAGAGAAGGCTTAATTAAAACTAGCAGAAAATAAAGATTTGCTATCTACTTTTATAAAACCTACTTCTGTCTTAATAAAAGATGAAGAATTAAAGTTACATAGAATTTTATTATATCCTTTTAACTGTGAATAGCTTTTTCTATCTTGATAAGTTTACTTTGTTAAATATACATTCTTTATTAGCTTCATCTACTAATATATATATATATATATATATATATATATATATATATATATATGTATATATATATATATATATATATGTATATATATATATATATATATATATATATATATATATATTATTAGCCTGGCAAGGCCACAGGGGAGACAGCCGAGACAGAAAAACCGACAAATGTAGGGGAGACAACCGAATCAGCAAAATCGAAGCTGCTTGCCAGGGCACTATATATACAAATACAAATGTAGGCAAATTTAGACATATTTTATTGGTTTGAAAATATAGATTCTTTTTACCAATTGTCATAAAATTTTAACCATAGAATAGTATTATAATTTCCATATGCTAATTTGGCTGCGAGTAAAGATAGTATTTATAGATATATCACCTTTTGTTGGCAAATTTATAAGTGCAAAATCTTGGCGACTATTGATCAGAATTTAACAAATGAACGCTCGTTGGAAAGATAATGACCTGGATTGTGTAGTGGCTTATATGACATTTGCCCTTAGTCGCACATTATTGTTTCAAAAAGTGGGGGATCACTTTTCTATATTAATTGAACGTAAAATGAGCACTCACTTTATGGTCACATTTTTTGGGAGGGGTTTGGGTATTTTGGGGGGTGGGGGATAGTGTTTATTGTAGCCTGGTAGACCAACACAGAAGCTACCTTAAAAAAAACTTGTTTTCCATAGGTTTCTGAGTGTGCTGAAAACGAATATAGCATTTAAATTTTCCACAAGTAAGTATTTTTCCGGGTATTAAGCAAAATATGCGTGTGCTTGCACATACAACAATAGCCACCACTTATAACAAAGAATTACATTACTTAATACCCGGAAAAATACTTATTTGAAGAACATTTAAATGAAATATTCGTTTTCAGCACACACGAAAACTTGTAAAAAACACGTTTTTTAATATAGGTTCTGTGTTGGTCTACCAAGCCACAATAACCAAATAAACACCACTCCTAAAAAAAATAAAGTGGGTGTTCATTTTGCTTTAACTTAATATAGAAAAGTTATCCCTGACTTTTTAAAACTATAATTTCTTCATATCTTGGAAACTACTCGTTTCTTGGGATTTTAACTGTTATTTTCATTTTCAGCACCCTCGAAAACCTATAATGGTAATTTTAAAGGACTTTTTGTTGGTGGAAAGATACTGCACCTTTTACCAATATTTCAATCAGTCATTTGTTTTCCTAGTTTTGCATATGAATTACAAAATATCTAATATTTCCCCTAAAAACTTCTTGCCTTGATGGAGGGGCGACTAACTTGCTGCTATGGTTTTAAATGATCTGAAATAACATAAAAGGAAGACTTGGTTTCAAATATTTCCCATATTTTATATCCCCCCTCTTTAGTTTTCATACATAAAGTAAATTTCACAGTGTATAAGGATTATTTGATACTGGAGATATTCATAATCATACCCTATTTCCAAAAGAGGGGAGGTTTAACATATGAGAAACATTTGGAATACAGTCTCCCCTTATTATGTCAGATCATTTGAAACCATAGCAGCAAGTGTTAGTCTCCTCTCCATCAAGGTCAGAGGTTTTAGGGAAAAATATACATCAGAAAAAAGAATTAATAAAACATGTTAAAAATAATTTAAGAGTTAAACACTTCATTTTCAAAAAGGAAACACAAATTAAGTAAATATGTTTTTAACTTTTCTTAAAGTGTTTTTAACATGTTTTATTAATTCTTTGATCTTCTTATAAGCTCTGTTTCCTATTTAGTTTTATTGAGCTTTTACATCTAGTTAGCATTATTTTATAAATATTAAGTCTTTAATATTTATAATATATCTTAAGTTTGCTATTTTGAGTTATCGTTGTAAACTTAATTGTAATTCTTATTTCATATATATATATATATATATATATGAATTTATATATGTATATATGTATATATATATGCATATGTATATATATATATATATGTATATATGTGTGTATATATATATATATGTATAGATATATGTATATAGATATATGTATATATATGTATATATACCTTAAGTTTGCTATTTTGGATTATCTTTGTAAACTTAATTGTACTTCTTATTTCATATATATATATATATATATATATATATATATATATATATATATATATATGAATACATGTTTATATATATGTATATATATATGTATATAGATATGTATGTGTATATATATATATGTATATATATATGCATATGTATATATCTATATATATATATGTATATATATATGTATATATATGCATATGTATATATATATGTATATGTATATATATATGTATATATATATATATGCATATGTATATATATATGTATATATGCATATATATGTACATATATATATATATATATATATATATATATATATATATGTGTATATATATATGTATAGATATATGTATATATATGTATATATATCTTAAGTTTGCTATTTTGGATTATCTTTGTACACTCAATTGTACTTCTTATTCATATATATATATATATATATATATATATATATATATTAATATATGTATATCGATATGTATATAGATATGTATATACATATATATGTATATATCTATATATATGTGTATATATATATGTATGTATATATATGTATATATATATACATATATATATGTGTATATGTATATATATGTATAGATATATGTATATATATATGTATATATATCTTAAGTTTGCTATTTTGGATTATCTTTGTAAACTTAATTGTAATTCTTATTTCATATATATGAATATATATATATATATATATATATATGAATATATATATATGTATATATATATACATATATATATTTATATATATGTGTATGTATGTATATGTATATATGTATATGTATATATGTATATGTGTGTATATATATATATGCATATGTATATGTATATGTCACCCCCCCCCCGCTCTCTCACCTTCACCCGCCTGTTGCGGACGATCATTGACCTCCGAACCCTTCTACTGCCGGTGATAATTCTTGGCCGTCTTAGTTACGGGTATGAGGTGGTGACTGAATTATCAGTGGATCGTCTAGTTATACGTACTGGACCTAGTTTTTTGTGTACCCTCTTAACGACGAACGTCATCGAAAGAGGGCCGTGGATTTGTGGTGTAGTTTAAAGAAAAACAGGACAAACGATTATACCCACCATAATATATTCAAATGAAAAGTAGAGTTCTTATCACTCTTTCAGAAATTGGAAGGAAGCGATGTGTTAGCATTCTACAAACAATGTCGAAGGCGTCAGCTTTCAAACTTATTGTGTGTTGGTCTCTGGGGGTCTGGGTGGACGCTCATGTCTCAAAAGCTCCTCGGCTCTATGCATCTATCTTTTCATCTGAGTCTGTCGCTCTGGCATCCTCGGCTTCTTCACCCCTGCCTCTTCCCGGCAGTCTCTCTCTGTTTTATCTCTCTAACTTGGATATATATAACAGCCTTCAAGTTTGACCTGTGAATCCGACGCAGATATGATTTCACTGGCAGATATATATTCAATTGTCAATTCATGAGTTGATTTCGTCATTCCTAAAAATAACACAATCGCTTCCCTCAAATATCCGATTGAGTTTCAAACAAACAGTTATTAATCTTCAACATACACAGTGTTCTCAGGTTCTTGAATAAACAACTTGAAACCAAGTGGTTTCGTCTAACTTTCTAACGGGGGGGGGGAGACATGAAAAATGGGGACAACTTTCTATAATTCAAATATACTAAATTTGTACTGAAGTTGATTCATAGCAACATCTTTTTCTTTATATTGTTTTACAGAGTATATATCTAAAACAGTTACACATACTGTGACCCCCTTACTTCGTTACATATATATATATATATATATGTATGTATATATGTGTATATATGTATATATATGTATATATATATTAAGTTTGCTATTTTGGATTATCTTTGTAAAATTAATTGTAATTTTTATTTCATATATATATATATATATGAATATATATATATATATATATATATATATATATATATATATATGTATATATATACTGTATGTACTGTATACCGATACTCTATGGCTGACTGGGATAGCTTCCGTACATTCATATCTGATTTACTTCTGCACTGAATGTTTAAAAAGGAAGTGTCCTCTATAGTATCAGATCATACCATCAAAAAAATTCCAACAAAAACCTAACAACCAGCCATGGTTCTCCCCAGAATGTGTTGCTGCTATCGCGCACAGAAATCACTTTTCCATAGCTACCAACATAATAGATGCACTGCAACTAAAGCTGTTTTCAGGACTGCCAGCAACCACTGTAAAAGAGTAATAAAAAATGCAAGAGAGCTATATGCCCAGTCTGTTAAATCCAAGGTAGCTGATCAGCGGCTTGGTTCCCACCAGTTTTGGCAAATAACAAATAGGATCCTGAACAGAAGTGTGCGTTCTATTCCAACAATTATCAATGGACCAGAGGTCATCTCATCAGCGTCAGACAAGGCCAAACTATTTGCAAAGAACTTTGCAGCTAATTCTACCCTATGCGACGAAGGCCATCAACTCCCCATATTTCCTTCTATAACACAGAACAAGCTAGGTAACATACAAATATCCGTGCATGAGGTCGCCAAGCTAATCAAGAACCTAGATTCCAGTAAAGCAACTGGCCCTGATGGCATCCCAATTATAGTGTTAAAAAAGCTTCAACCAGAACTTGCTCCCATACTTACGAAACTGTTTCAGCGCTGCCTTAAGGAGAAGTGCTTTCCGACTCCCTGGGAGACCTCATACGTTTGCCCTGTATTTAAGAATTAAGTGATAAGTCATCTCCCTCTCAGTACGGACCAATAAGTCTCCTGTGTGTCATGAGTAAGTTGCTCGAATCCATATTAAATAGAGAAATAGTC
>NC_136518.1:44534964-44544964 GCF_053919585.1 Euprymna scolopes
TATATATGTACTTGTGCAATGTTTTTATATATATGTACTTGTGTATTGTTTTTATATATATGTACTTGTGTATTGTTTTTATATATATGTACTTGTGTATTGTTTTTATGTATATGTACTTGTGTATTGTTTTTATGTATATGTACTTGTGCATTGTTTATATATATATATATACTTGTGTATTGTTTTTATATATATGTACTTGTGTATTGTTTTTATATATATGTACTTGTGCATTGTGTTTATATATTAACATATATATACATATATATATATATATATATATATATATATATATATATATATATATGAGCAAATAGTTAATAAAATATGTTAAAAAAAACTTTAAAATGAGTTAAAAACATATGTACTCTGAAAAGGAAACACTAGATAAATGGATAGTCCTTAATCCACGGAGTTTCGAAGAAATACTTTCTTTCTCATCAACGGGTAGGAATTAGCAAAATGCGGGATCAGATTTTGCATGCAGAAGTATTTGATGAAACCACAAGTAAGTCAAAGTACATATATATAAACACAATGTACAAGTACGTGTATATATATATATATATATATATATATATATATATACATACACGCACTTGTACATTGTGCTTATATATATACATGTGCATAATGTGTATATATATACATGTGCATCAATCAAAGTGTACTATCTGTTCTTCAGATGCTGCACTTCCATTTCTTGTTCTCTTTCAGTGGAGGAGAAATCCTTCACGACTGAGTCAATTTTTATTTTTGTACCTTTTCTCCACGTTAAAAAACGACGACCCTGGTGTCTAACTCTGTCCCGTGGGGAGGCATAGTAAATAGGTACATATATATATATATATATATATATATACACATACTTTTATATTGTTTATACGTATATATATATATATATATATATACACACACATGTACTTGTACATTGTGTTTATATATATATACACACACACATGTACTTGTGCATTGTGTTTAATATATATATATATATATATATATATATATACACACACACACACGCATGTACTTATGCATTGTGTTTATATATATACATGTACTTATGCATTGTGTTTATGTATATGTACTTGTAGATTTATTAATATGTATTGTAGGTTGTGTTGATGTCAGATAAAAAATGAGTTACCTTCCTTAAATGATGGTTAAATTGTGGACGTTTTGGCTCCTTTTGGTACGGTTGTGAGCGAGTGCCTGGGTAGCATCGATGCTTTTCCCTGTCCAATCAAAGATGTCAGCGTAATTCAGTCTATCCTGTCTTTTTCCCCCATGAACTGTTTCTTGCAGTATGGTCTTTGTAAGTAATTCTGAGCATATTATGTGCTCAAACCATCCGATTTTCCCATAGTTAGTAAGTTTTCAGTGACACGCTTGTTGAGCAACCTTTTTGTGGACTTCATTTTTGGTGACATGGCCCTTGTGTAAGATGCCAAAGAGTTTTTTGAGACATCTCATTTCTACTCTTTCGATCCTCCTTTCTTCATTCAGTGTCCTTGCCTCATATGCATAAAGCTTTGGTTCCAAAAGGGATATTTCTGCTTCTCCATATGGTCTTAACTCTTGCTATTATTACTGATGTTTGTACCGCTCTTGCCAGGATTTCAGTCTTCAATCCTTCTTCACTTATGATGGTTCCAAGGTACTTGAACTACAATAGCAGTAAACATCAATTGCTAATCAAAGTTAAAAGTGATCAGATTTCAGTTCTCAACATTAAAACACTTGTGATGTAGAGCCACAATAATGCAGCAAAATAGTTGTATGTCAATGATTAATATATATATATATATATATATATATATATATATATATATATATATATATATATATATATACACATATATATATATATTTGTAGTCATCGACATACAGTCCTGATTCGTTGTATCACAGCTCATCAGTGCTGCTAGACTAGCACCTCTCCCAAGCTGAGGATTGAACCTAGAACCATCGCACTGATAGTCAGCAGTTTCACCGATCGACCTATAACCTCGATCGCAAATAACCTCGCCAAATGTCTATTTTAAACAAGCATGCGTCCACCACTTTTATAGCACTCAAACCGCATATTTTTAAACAAACAGCATGCCTCAGAAGAAATAGCAACAATCAATCAATCAAAAGGAGATAAAGTGCATATATATATATATATATATATATAT
The DNA here is from genome assembly GCF_053919585.1 of Euprymna scolopes. Taxonomy (NCBI): domain Eukaryota; kingdom Metazoa; phylum Mollusca; class Cephalopoda; order Sepiida; family Sepiolidae; genus Euprymna; species Euprymna scolopes. The sequence continues at coordinate 44,537,151 of NC_136518.1, forward strand.
ATATATATATATATATATAAATTGCTTTCACTTAAGGTGCTGGGAACCTTCATGTGGTCCCTTGGTTCCTCCCGTAATATCTCCCGATATCTTTCTAGGAAGAATTCTGGCTAAAAAATATTGGGGGGGGGGGGGGAGAAACTAATACCAACAATAAAATCTTCAGACTTATATGATGATGATGATGATAAGGAAATATAATAGACTAGCAGGCCACCGACGTTACCCGGTCATAAAATACACATAAATATATTTTAATTTGTACGATTCACTTCTTGTAAGTAAAAAGCAAAATACTCGATCTGAGATCGAAACCAAAACCTAATGACAATGAGTCAAGTATAATAGCCATTAGGCCAGCTTAACACGTCTTTAAAAAGCGTTTTCAAACCTACTTATTCTTAACATAAAGCATCTGTCATGTGAACCAGTCACGCATGTGTATTAATGAAACAATTGACAAACAGATAAAAATCTGATGACTGCCACATACCAATTTTTCAATTTTGACTCTTTAGCAGCCCTTTTCCTGGATGAAAACCGATTAAAACGTTCTCCACGTGTCTGAGTACCCTACATACCAAATTTCAAGTCTGTAGATTAAAATTTTGTTGAGCATATAGATTAAGAATTGTCCTCACACACATTCTTACTTTTATGGATATATAGATTATATATAGATTTTAAGTATTCATTTACAGTGTTTAATATCGACACATGACTATTCACCATTTAGCCCAAGATCTGTGGAAACTCATTTAAATGTGCATAAGCTTCTGCCAGGTGGATACCCAGGTTGCTGACATCTTTCCACAAGCGAGAACACGTTGAGTCCTTATAATTACTTATTAAACACCCTTCGTACATTTATTTACGTGTATATAAACATGATGGCTGCAACTCATGCCAGATTATTTTAATAACCTAATATATTCTTTTATTAAACATGTGTCAAATGAATGCATATTTTTAGTCGTGCCAATAAATTAAATTATGTTGTCCAAATATGACAAGTTTGCAGAACCTTGCAAAGCACAATGTTTTGTTGTTCTGGTGAAGCCTCATGTGACGTCTGAGAGTTCAAAGTGAAATTAGTCCTCACACGAAAGAGCAGAACACAAAATGTTTTAAATTATAATAGAATAACAATAACAAAGACTTTTGCTGGCAAGGACTACTATTGACCGTAACCAGTTATACAGTCCTTTTGAAATTTTCATCTCTATTTTTCTCGTTATCTACTGAAGGTTATTTTAAAGTTTTTGTTAAAAAAAAATTCAGATTTCTCATTATTCAGACCTGTATTACAAAGAGGGGGTTGCAAAAAATGAGTTGTGGTGTGAGGAGAAATACAAACTGAAACAGAGAGAATATTCAGACCTGTAATAATACAAAGAGGGGGTTGCAAAAATGAGTTGTGGTGTGAGGAGGAATACAAACTTAAATAGAGAGAAGGAAAGTTTTAAAATATAATCTTAAAAAGATAAGATACAAGTTAGAAAAGCATTTCATCCAAGGCATGAAAATTGTTAAACAAAATGTTTTTACTATAGACTTTAAAAATAAAGGTACAAGATTCAATTTGAAATTTATTTATCTTCAAAGTGCACTTTTATAAATTTTACAAAGTAAGGTATAAAGAATTAATTTAAATTGAATCAAAACATTACCTTGGATTTATTTATGTAATGTACATTTTGTTGCAATTTAAAAACATTATCTTTCATCTAGCAATTAATGATATAGATATAAAATTTTCAATGATGTTTTTAAGTGCAATAGAATGTACATTACATAAAATAAATCCGAGATAATTTTTTGATTAAATTTAAATTAAATTCTTATACCTTATATTGTAAAATTTATAAACGTTCACTTTGAAGATAATTAAATTTCAAATTGAATCTTGTACCTTTATTTATTTATTTTTTGTTTAACAATTTTCATGCCTTCGATGAAATGCTTTTCTAACTTGTATATTCTTTTCTACATTTGAAGTAGCGGGTTCAATTCATAGGGTAAAGCCAAAGAAAACATGTGAGAAAATAAAGCTGTCTAACACATGCCAACATGTACAATGCACGTTAAACTGAATATATCATAATGATATGATGCTCTTTATATGGATATATTATATATATCTCAAATAGAATTTTGTATTTAAATACACATTATTAACAACAAACAGTTTCTTTAAATAGCTGAATAGTGCAAGAGTAGAGCTATATAAACCTATTTTTTTACCGCTTTATTCTTCACTGGAAACAAAAACTCATTATGTTCGTCAATGTGTATGGCATATGACACGAGGCCGTTATAACTCAAAAACTAATACTGAATAAACGTATGGTTTGTAAGCAAATTATTCCTAGATGGAGATGACTTTTGGTGTTTATTGTAGCACTGATGAGTGCCCGTGATGAAGTAAAAATAAAAACATATGCATCGTGAACCATGTATATATATTAGTAGCTTCTCAAACAATAGTTTGCTTATATAATAAAAAAAAAACTTTGACAGACGTAATGAGTTCTTCCTAGTGAAGAATAAAGTTATAAAAAAATTAAGAGTGTATATGTGTGTGCGTGTGTGTGTGTGTGTGTGTGTGTGTGTGTGTGTGTGTGTGTGTGTGTGTGTTTGTCCCATTTTTATGAAATTTCACTTTATGTATCAAGGACTGGTCTTAGATAGGTTTTGTATCGAAATACTTCTGATAAGTATCGAAAATCGATAATCAAAAACATCCGATTAATAAAAAAAAACCAGTTCAATTCCGATCAAATTTAACACCCTTATACATTCTAACATCACAAATGCATTTTTCATCACACAAGCAGAAGGGTCCGGCGTATAAAAATCACTGGTAGGTTCTTTGATAAGACAGGGGCGCGTTCGAAATGAATATTTCTGTTTCGCGCACAACTGAACCATTATAATTTACTTTACATTTTAAACTTTAATTCAAATCATAATGTAAAAATAATTTTATAAAATCAACAGTAGGTTCTTTACAGTGCAATGTCGACCAGAATATATTGTTGAATAAGTCACTGTGTGGGGGCATGTGAAGCTTTCTCCCAGTGTATCACGATGGGTCAATAACTAGATCAGTCAATCTATCATTAGGATTGAAAAACAGACGATTTCACTGATTTCAATGACAAGAAAAAATATTGGAAGTGTGAAACAATCGTTAATCTTCATTCAATCCAAGGCCACGTTGGGTCTCCTGGCTAGTATTTACATATGTGTCTGCATATACACAACACTGATTTAAAGTAACTAATTGATAAGCTGGCGGGGAGGGAGAGGCAGAGTTCCTTGGATCCAATAAATCACTCAATTTGTAAAGCAGAGTAATGTTCTATAGATCAATGTACTTAATGAAGATCAATTTGTTAAATCCAAAGCAGTCAGCCAGCAAATAACCGATGTTACGTGAAATTGCATAAAATATAAAATAAAAGAATCGTACACCCTTGTCCTTCCTTGTGTAGAGAGAACTTTTTATGCACAATAAACAACCTTCCTTCCACTCACACACAAATAGGATCTTTTTAATTTATAGTGGAAACTTCTTTTCTTAAAAAAAAAAAGAAAAAAAGGCGAAATTGGCAAGATTTTTTTTTTAACTTTCTACATAGATTTTCTTTATAGCTAATAAGGCTGACATGTACCGTATAAGTTAACATGGACAAGATAAATTATCTATTCTAGTATGTATCTAATTTCGCTCAGTAAAAATAAAATGTCATTTAATTATAGCACATGAGAGATAACAGTAGTCAAGAGGATATAACACAGACTGACAAGCTAAGTGTGCCAAGTTCTAATCCATTCGATACAATAGCACCACTTTCACTTATGGATGTTGGCAACCTTCACATTATCCCTCTTGTAATAGAAAGAATCGCTGAAACCAATTCCAAGGATAGAATTAAGACAATCAAAAAATTTGTACCATGCCGATTCATAACTGCTAATTTACTTATTTTATTGGCCATGTAACCTATGGATATTTAGCTCTTTTCCACGGCGAGAAATGTGACACAAGAGTCAGAAACTACACTGAATTATTATTCTAATTTGTTTTTTGTTTTTTCAAGAAGAGAGTTTAACAAATTAAAAAAAAAATGAAGTTCAAAACATAATAGCCAATTATTTAGGAATAACAAATTATAAGTTTTTTTTTTTAAATTACCACAGTATGTAAAAAATTACATAAGTGTAACATTTTCAATAACAAAATAAAATTTCTTTATAAATACACGTGCGTTTATACATGCTAGTCTTTTATGCGTTTTCCGATTCTTTACATGAAGAAACTGACTCAAAGAGCCATTCGCTGAGGATTTTCATATAGTTTAACTTGTAGAGAATTTACACAGAAAACAGAGACTAATGTTATTTTAACTAATTCTTTACTCCTTAGCTCTACTTTCTTACTTACTGAAATGAGTGACACAGATGGAAGAGAATTAATCTGAAAACCTTTGTGTCACCCATCTATAGAGACAGGATGTCATCGTTTGACTTTCGTTTTGTCTACCATTTGACTTATTGCTCCCTGCCTCAACTTTATGTCACCCATCTTTCATTCAACCCTGGGAACAATTCTGTTTTACAGATCTTGGTTATCATGCACTCATTGTGCCCCTTGTCAAAATTCACACTAGCTAACTTAATCGCTACTGACATAGGGTCCCTAATATGCAAGAAAAGTTTAATTTTACACATGTTAAAAAGTTAATGTAAGCATTTATCTTGTTGCTGTCCTATTTTAAATAATCTGTTCTAATTAAAAAGCCTCAGCAGATATATCAGAAACATCATGGAGAAAGTACTAGGTACAATTCAGTTTTAAGTGATACTTTTTTGGAAGTTGAAGATGCAATCTTCAGAATACGATTGGAAATTACTTCAGATTTCTACACGATAATGATTGATGGAATGAGAGCATCCAACTCCAGTGGAGTAAATGAATTGTACACTTCAAAATTTTGTGCAAATTCCTGAATTTAACTAATGACATCTGACGAAGTTCAAAGGTTATATCAGCCGAAACGGTGTGAAAATAACTCTCAAGATGTGAACAATAGTCTGAATAATCTAAATAATACAAACCAAGAAGTTAGATTGGATATTCTCGCGATTTTGGCAGACCGAGAGCAGGCTCGAATATTCTCTATAATACTAACAATGGAGAGGGTCTCATACAGAACAGAGACAATTTTTTTCCTAAAAATAGAAGAAAAATAATCTCTTCTTCAACCGCTATGTGATTTGCTTTTGGAAGTTAATAGTTACCTAGAAATCTAACACAAACCGGATAAATAATTTACTCACGCCTTAACCAACTTCCATTCAGTAAAAATAAAAAAGTAAGTATTTGACAATATTTCTGCAATGAGGTATTGTTATTTACATTATTCACGTGTAGAGGAACATACAAAAAGTTAATTAACTGATAATGGATATCTAGAAAATAATGGAACACAGAATGAGATAAATCTAATCCCAATGGATTCTATAATGGATTCAGTTTCGAATTACCAGAAGGTCACAGAGTTCAACAAAAACACTTTGAAAAACGTCGGAGAGTAGAATGGTCAAAACATTTTTTAATGTTTCATTCTAAATAGCAATTTCCTTTTCTTTAGTGTTGATCCATGTTGTTAAAAAAAAATGTAATTCACTTCAATTTCTTCACACACACTTTCCGACGCATATTTCTTTGCATGCACTTAATTTTAACTCCATCGGATTATGTAAGGCATCCAGTTGCAAACTATCAAAAGGTTACGGAGGTCGATCAAAAGCATCTAATAAAGGTTGGAGGGTACAATGGTCAAGACATTTTTAAAAATTCAAGCAACTAAGATGAAGGAAACAATTTGCAAAATGGTAGCAAGTAAGATGAATAAAACAGTCTGAAATATGTAAACAATGTAAATAAAAAATCAGTTTCTTATATAATCCATGTGATATTTTGAGTGTTTTTTTCTGAAATAAAATAAATCCCTTATCACATAAAAAGGATCTAGCTCTGTAGATCACTACATGTAATGAACACCTTTTTGTTAACCCCAAGACAATCAACGTGCAAATGACCAATGATGTGTAAAACTATGAAATCTATATATATAAAAGCGAAAATTTATGTATGTATGTATGTATGTGTGTTTGTGTGTCTGCTAAAAACTTTCGACAGACAGAACAAAAATTCACAAACTTGGGCTCATATGAAAGCCCCATCCTTCGCCCGACAAATATCAAAAAATTGGCCAAAAACGTTAATTTTTTTCATCCTGAAATCAACAGTTTTCTACCGGGGGGTCAACAAAAACCGTCCTCTCATGACGAGATCGGTTCTACGCATGCGTCAGATGACGTCATGACCTGATTTAGTTTAAATATTTGAAGAACTGACAGAATTTCGTGTACGTCGTGTTAGGTCAGTTAATTAGAGCTTTGGTTCATTATCTAAATATTTTGGGTTCGAATCGTGGTGTGAGATGTCTCTTTTTATTTTTTCGAATTTTTAAATTTAAATATTGAAGCAGGGTTATTTAAGCCATTTTTCACATAACGTTCGTTTTTCTGCTTTTTTTTTTTACTTCGCTTATTCTAGGTTTTCATTAACACCCCCCAACCGTACAAACACACACCCAAAAACACCCGGGTACCCACAGATTTTTTAAAAGCTTATTTAAGCCATTTTTCACATGTTTTTTGGGGGTTTTTTTTTCAGATTTTTTAAAGCAGTTTTAACGTTCGTTTTTCTGTTTTCTTTTTTGTTTTTTCGATTTTTTACATTTAACATCGTCCGTTTGCCTTACGTTAGTTTTTTTGTGTTTTATTCTTATGTTTTGATTACCCCTCCCCCACCGCCCGGGTACCCTCCGCGTTCGTTTTTCTGCTTTCTTTTTTGTTTTTTTTTAGTTCGCTTATTTTTAGGTTTTCATTAACACCCCCCCCAACCCGGCCCGACCACATACACCTACAAACACTCGGGAAACGCCGGGTACCCCCCCACTAGTCTATAATATAAATCTCACCTGTTTGTTTAAATGTATGTATGTGTGTATGTATGTATGTTTGTATGCATGTATGTTTGTATGTCTTGCAAAAACTTTCAACAGAGGCGACAGATTTTCACGAGATCGGTATCATTTTGAAGCTGGACGCTTTGGACGACAAATATCGAAAAATTCCTAAAAGCATTAATTCTTTCACCCTCAACTGGACACTTTTCTACCGGTAAGAGTCGCTTTTTTCGCCGAATTTTCGGAAGCCATGCCCTATATTTGATTGATTATCCTTAATTAAAACCTAAGCCACTTCCGGTTTGGTGATGGCGCAACAGCGAAGACATCACGTTTTTTTTTTTTTTCACATTCTTTTTGTTCCTTCGTGTCACGGATTCGAGCCTGCCTGGCTACCACAACTTTTTTCTTTTTTTTTTGCTCAATACACACCTCTAAACGCCCGGGCAACGCCGGGCACGCAGGCTAGTACAATATATAAATTAAGTGGTTATGGTTTCCTATTTCAGATATGAAAAGATTCAATCATAAAATATCAATATTTCATTCTAAATAGCATTTTTTATTTTCTTTAGCGTTGGTTTATGTTATTAAAAACAAAAAAAAAACAAAAAAATTTGCTAAAATTTATTTATGCATGCACTTTATTTTAAACCTAGCAGGTTATACAAGGTGTTCAGTTCCAAATCATCAGAAGGTTTGCACGTTTGATAAAAACAAAATCAACTGAAAAAGGTTGGGGAATACAATGGTCAGAACATTTTTGTA
>NC_136518.1:44549964-44669964 GCF_053919585.1 Euprymna scolopes
CATATATATATACATATATATATATACATATATATATATACATATATATATACATATATATATATACATATATATATATACATACATATATATATATACATATATACATATACATATATACATATATACATATATATATATATATATATATATATATATGGTGGGATCAAAGGAGTATATAAGGATACTTTAAATAATATAATAAAAAGCTCAACATGCAGGTGAGGCTTAGATACAAGAGAAAATATATTGATAACACTGGCCAACACATTTTTTTTGGTGGCCACGGTTTCTAAGCTGATCAAGTTGTTGAGATATTTGCTATTTTGTACTATTTTAACTTAACAATTAGGTGCTCTGCTTCGCTGTTTTGAAACCATTATCTCTATTTAAGTTACTCTTAATAAAAAAAGTTACTTTTTCCTAATTTCCTCTTCCGGTTGGTCTTTACTTCCTTTTTGCAACCACTGGCGGCACAGCACGCCTCTTTCTTCTTTATCAGCTAATCATCCCCGGCATCAACGGTATGTTTTACTCGTTTCTTATTCTGAACAATGTGTTTGTTTACTTTGTCAAGCAACGTGACATTTCATGTTCTAGTTCTTTATGAACTTGTTAAGTCATTTGATTTCTTTAATTCCTTCATCTTCCTCGTTTGTTATTTTTTGTACTTTCTCATACACGTCATTTTTTCTTTCAGTTTTTACTTCTCTTTAAATACATATACCTGTCAATTATGCAGTAGTCTTCACAGTCGTTAGTTTTTTAGAATAGTTTATTTGACTGAAGCGTAAATGCGTTCGACGTCAGTACATTAGGCGTGTTTTTATATACATTCTAGCTTCTTATTTACAATTGTAGGTTGTTGTAATATATGTTAATTGATAATGACTAGGGCTGTGACAACAGCATATTCTTTTCATTGTTTTGACTCTTGAGTATATATCCGTTAATATGCTTTTTTAAGGTGTGGTTCTCGGTTGATTAAGTGTGTCTGTGTCGGATATATACCCAAGAGTCAAAAGAATAAAAATGACAGCCCTAATTATGACATCACAAACCTTAAAGTAAAAGCCAAATTTGCTATACAATGAGGTATGTAGTTGGCAAGGAGTGGACACTGAGTAATAAATTGTCGCATGTTTTTGTTGATTTCTGGGTCAAAGTAAGGTTTATTCTCTTAATGTTATGAATTCATTTATAAGTCAGATAGGAAATAATTAAGCTGCATTATTTTACTTACGTTGCAGATTTTTGGAGCAAAAATTAAGCATGGCTACATCATCTCCTAGGCAATGTGTTTTGCTATATTTGCTGAGATATATGTTGCAATCCAACAGGAAAGGGATCAGTGAATTTGTGAAGTGTGGTTATATTGCTTGCTTCAAAGTGATGCTGGGTGATCAAGATAAGGCATTCTCAAGTCTACAATTAGGCCAATTCCATACCACAATGAAATTCCTATTCCAGTGTTTAAAGGCTTGCCCGAATTGGTATTGCCTGGTTCTGAAGAAGACCAAGCCTCTATTTTGTCGACTAACAATAGTGAAGCCTCTGTTTCAAATGTCGGTTTTCCTTCTTCACTATCACAGCTTTTTCTCAAGGAGAACTTAATGATCTGACTAGAGATCTCAACCTTTCCAAAGAATCTTCTGAACTTTTAGTGTCAAGACTCAAAGCCTGGAACTCTCATAACCTTTTATAGAAAATGCCATATTGAATTCTTGCCATATTTTATTGTGGCAGCTTGGTGTTGAACAGTATTATTCTCAAGATTGGCGCCTTTTCATAGACAATTCCAAAAGAAGTTTAAAATGTGTTCTTCACAATGGCAACTTATACAGATCAGTCTCTCTATGCCATTCAACGACCCTCAAAGAAAAATATGATGAAATCAAATTAGTTTTGGAAAAGATTTCATACAGACAGCATCAATGGATCATATGTGTCTATTTAAAAAAGGGTAGGTTTCGCTTTAGGCTACAAGGTGACTACACAAAATATCCTTGCTTCTTGTGTTTGTGGGATACCAGCACAAAAACAGAGCACTAGATAAAAAGATTGGACTGTGCGCATTGAACTGATTTCTGGCTCTCTCAATATTCTGGCCTCTCCTTTGAAGGAGCGTTCCAAAAGTGTGTTTCCTCTTCTTCACAGAAAATTTAACATCATGTGAAGGCTCCTGAGAAAGATGGCGACTGTTAAGTTGTCTCCCTTTATATTGGCATTAATATGCATATAATTTGTTAAGTTATCTCCCTTATAAAAAGGCAGAGTTAACAAACTCTTCTTTTAGAAAGATGGCGTCGTAATGTTTATATGTTTGTTAACCGTTAAACTCTAATCGTGAGTGTGTTGCATATTTATTCAATTAATGTATTAGCTGCCATAATAAATTATATATATATTGTTTATATATATATACGGAACAATAATTGAAGTTTTTTTTCAATGAACGACCACAAAGAGGAAATGGCCGTTAATTACAAAAATCCCCCTGTTGCATGAAATTTCTAGGCCAAACCATAGAGAAATTAAAAGCTGGAATTTTTTGTGGACCCCAGAATGTATTAAAATTCTTCTTGGGAAAAATAAAGGCGCCCAACTAAAAAGAGCTTGTTGAAACATTATTCATAAGTCTATCAACTGGGTGCAAATATGAGCATCAAGTTACATTTTATGCACGGCCATCTTGTCAGTTTTCCAGAAAATCTAGGTGATGTGAGTGACAAGCAAGGAGTGCTTCCATCCAGACACCTGCAACATGGAAGTTCACCATGCTTGTTAACTACTCTCATTATAGAAAATCAGTAAAACATCAATTTGTGGATGATGATGTCAATGCTTAGCATTTTTTACAACTTCAAGCTTTAATTGTAAATATTTTTGTGTAATTTCATGAATATGTGTCTTAAAGTTACATAGAAATATTGTTTCTTCAATTTGCCTGATTTTATTGTAGCTATTGGCTTCCTATGGAAGTGGGGATATACCATAGGAAAAAAAATCTACACCCTGGGCTTGACCTTCGCTCCTGATCTGAAATGGAACACGTACATCAAGTCTGTTGCCAAGGTCGCTGGAAAGATGGTGGGATCCTTCTACCGTTCCAGAAGATATCGCACTGCTGATGCAATTCTCTATCTATATAAAAGCCAAGTACGTCCAAGGATGGAATACAGCAGCCATATCTGGGCAGGAGCTGCTAAAAACAGCCTATCCTGTCTTGACAGAGTACAAAATAGACTTTGTGGCTTATTGGGGGATGCCCTTTTCTCTTCCCTGCAACCTCTCTCCCACAGAAGAGACGTTGCAAGTCTCTCTTTGTTTTATCGTTATTTCCATGGCAGGTGCTCGTCTGACCTCCAATCTCTGGTCCCCCCTCGCCAATCTTTCATGATAAACACCAGTCTAGCTAAAACCACTGTCAGTAATTACTCCCACTCTTTATCTGTGCCTAAATCAAAACGTAGATTCCATGAACAAAGCTTCTTTCTTAGAACTTCACGCCTGTGGAACTCTGTTCCGTCTGCCTGCTTCCCTCCTGACTTCAACTTGGATGTCTTCAAGTCCAACGTAGACAAATTCCTGATGAACCGCCCCCTTAAGTAGGCACTTTAAATATCCACACTAACGTACTGTACTTACAATAACCCTTATCCCTGAGTGGATTCCGGGCCTTGATAATTGGTGACCACCTTGTAAAAAAAAAAAAAGTGACATTTCTGGAATCAGTGCTCTCAACTTAGGTAAAAACAGTTGAAACAGCTTAGACGCCATGACAATTTCTTAAAATATTTTTTTTGGCAAATGTAATAGAAAAATATGTACTGGTGTCTATAAATTTCTTGATCATTTGGAAACAAGGAATGTCAGGCATTTCAGAAGAGGAATAGAGATGCTAGGTAACAAGATAAGGACATGACATCTAGCAATAGGCATATAAGGGGATCTTGTATAGAACAGCACGTGTCATTCTCATTGGACTCTAATTGTAATAATGATAGACATCACCCCAAACTCTCGGCCCCAAGTTGAAGAGCCACCATTCAAAACGACTAGGTACTACAAAAAAGCTGACTAGGATGCCATCTGAGATCACATCATATCAGAGATGCTCCATGGGGAAATATCTTTTTTGCTTTTCCTGCTGAACAGTGTGCAAATGAGACCACTGAATGGTTCAAAGCAGCAATTAAAGCACGTGTTCCCACACATAAGTTCTATAGCAAACCCCACTCTCCCAATGGTTTACTTCTACTTGTGCAGCTGCCATTGCTCAAAGGCAGCATGCATACTGCAGACTTATCTGACATAAATCCAGTACAAATAGACAAAAGTATATAGAAGCTAGAAGTAATTGTAAGAAGGAAATAGCCTCAGCCAAGACAGAATATAGTGAAACTACCAGAACACACATTGAAGCACAGAAATTAGGAAATCGTGACTTCTGAAAAGTCTATGATAGCATAGTAAATAAATGGGCAATCAACAATCCAGCAAACGAAAAGGCTAATCTGCTTGCCCATCAGTTTGCCTCCAACTCTACTTTGAACCCAGCAAACTACTTCTTCCCAGATTTTCCTCTGCAGACAGAAACCACACTAGATGATCTGAAAATCACCCCTTCTCAAGTATATGATATCATAAAAAACTTAAACACCTCAAAAGCATGTAGACCTGATCTAATCCCGACTGTACTATTAAAAAATGCTCCACTGTGGTTGCTCCTGTTCTCTGTAAACTTTTTAACAAATGCCTTAATGAATCTTGCTTTCCTGACTGATGGAAAATTGCTTCTGTGGTATCAGTTTACAAGAATTTTGATGAAAGAACTGAACCATTAAATTATCACCCCATTAGCCTCCTCCCTCTTTTCGCGAAATATTTGAGTTTATAATTAATCAAGCTCTAGCCCACCACCTCACAGCTGCTAAACTTATCCGACCAACAGTATGAGTTTAAGCAAGCCCGTTCTACTGCAGATATTCTAACTGTAATCTCTTAACATATATATCATGCATTGAATAAAGCAGAGGCGGCTAGGGCAGTAGCTTTAGACATATCTAAGGCCTTTGACAGTGTATGGCACGATAGTCTTCTCAGGAAAATCAAATCCTATGGTATTACTGGACGAATGCTTAACATAATTAAATCATTCTTAAATGAGAGAAGAATCCAGTTTGTCATCGATGGTTGTATGTCGAAACAATATGATATAAATGCGGGTGTAACTCAGGGGTCGATCCTTAAACCTTTATTATTACTGATATTCATAAGTGACCTCCCTGATAAAATTGTCTCTGGGATGGGTATATTTGCTGATGACATCACCCTCTAAAACAGACATGAGGGGAAAACGAATGAACATGTATCCAAGGCAATGGCAGAAATACTAGAGTAAAACCTCCAATCTGCAGTGGAATGGGGACAAAAATGGATGGTCACATTCAATGCTTCCAAGACTAAGCTTATTTCCTTTAATAACTACAAGAAACCTGCTCAACCACTAATAACTATGGCTAATGATACATTACCTGAAAATACTTTGTTCAAACTCATCGGCTTAACGTTCATTAGAAACATGAGTTGGAACAGATACATTGAGGACATTGTTAAGGCTGCTGCAAAGAAGGTGGGCGATATTTATTTGCTCCCCCACCGAGCAAATTAGGCACAAGGCCGATTTTTAATGTAAAGAGTGATGGGGAGGGGGAAGGGAAAAGGGGACCAGCTCCCAAGAGGTGGGAAATGGTAGCTGGATAGTGATTGTCCAGCTGGCCCAAGTAGGGTTGCCCCTACATAGACCAGAAGATCGCCACAAGGGCAATGGTCATTGCTTGCAGCATCTGCCGGAACAGATACTAGACTTTGATCTTGGCCAGAAGGCCACAAAGGTACCCCCGCGAGGGAGGTGGGCGGTATTTATTTGCTCCCCCACCGAGCAAATTAGGCACAAGGCCGATTTTTAAAGTGAGGAGTGAAGGGGAGGGGGAAGGGAAAAGGGGACCAACTCCTGAGAGGTGGGAAATGGGAGCTGGATAGTGATTTGCCAGCTGGCCCAAGTAGGGTTGCCCCTACATGGACCAGAAGATTGCCACAAGGGCAATGGTCTTTGCTTGCAGCATCTGCCGGAACAGATACTACACTGTGATCGTCTTTGCTTGGCCCGAAAGCCACGAAGGTGCCCCGCGAGGGAAACTCGCGGGCGGGCTGAGGTGGGCTCTCTCTACTGTACTAGAAAGTTACTTATGTCTGAGAGTATCCTGTATCTCTACAAAGCCACCATTCGCCCACGTGAAGTATTATTGCCACCTTTGGGCTGGTGCATCTGCTCCTAGTACTTTCCTCATAAACAGTGTTCAAAAGAGTCACCAACCTAATCAGTTCTACACTATCAGCTAGGCTTCAGCCACTGTCCCATCAACGAAATGTTGCATCTCTCTGCCTGTTTTTACAAGTATTTTGATGGCGGATGCTCCAACGAACTACAAGCCTTTGATAGAAATACACCAGACAAGCAGCAAAATCCCACCCCTATACAGTAGAAATCGATATAAAAAAGCTTTTACTCTAATCTAATAGTTTCCTCTCAAGGACTGCTAGACTTTGGAATTCCCTTCCGGGTCCCTTCTCCCCTGACTGTACTGACATGCAAAAGTTTAAGTGTAATATAAACAGACATCTTGCTGCTCAACTCCCTACATAGTACCCTAACAAATTATGTCCCAGATAGTAGCCCCCTACATCAAAGTGATACTGTGTCTTGTTTGGGGTGAAAATGCAATAAAAAAAAAATTAGTTTATAGAATCCTGTAACATCTAGTAACTACTCCCGTTAGCATACTCCATCCTCTCTCGCTCAATTCTACTAAAACCCCTAGCATATTTAAAGTACCATAATTATCTAATAATCCCCTACACAATGTTCTTCCCCCCCCCACCTCTAATATATACCTCCCTCCCCCGTATACAAAATCGCCTAATATGTCTAGATGTTGCATCCTTATCTTGTTACCTAGCACTTACCTTCCTCTTCTGATGAGAAGTATTAGAGCTTCCAATACACCTACACACTATATTGTATTCCTTGATCAATAAATCTATATACGCCAGTATATATTTTTCTATTGTTAATATTTTAGTGATGAGATGATTCCAATATCTTTCCCTGATTCCGATACAATTACTGATTCCACATTAAATTCCCGAATCCGATACAATTACGGATTCCGATTCTTCATAAATCTCTAAGTATTCAACTATAAAGTTGCAATTTCCCCGATTACCGTAAAACATGTATTAAATATGCACATATTTTCTCAAAAGTAAAAATTCACTTGTGTGGGGAAGGGATGATCTATAGATTTTAGTTTTACTGGTAGTTTAAAACCAATGAAAATTTATTATCTTATCACAGTGAAAGATTTTGTTTTAAACAGAATTAAATTTAAAAAAAAATGATTAAAAGAATCGTTTTGGCATCGGAAAATATGCACAAATTTTTCCGATTCCGATACCCTAAAAAGTTCCGATTGTTCCAATTCCTAATTCTGATAAATTGTACCAACACTCATATATATATATATATATACATATATATATATATAGAGTGTTTGGACAATTCATCAGAATTAGGAATTGGAACATATATATATATATATATATATATATATATATATATATATATATATATATATATATATATATATATATATATATCTTGTTTGGTTCATCAGGCTACTGTTCTTGAGTGTCACTTTCACAACGTTTCGGTCAATGTCAACTTCTTGAGTTGTATCTTGTCGAACTCAGGAATGTTTCTGTCAAACTCAAGAATTTAGATGGAACTTTGAACGAAACCCTTTATTTACTTCACGGGGGTAGTATGTTCTCGTTCCATCAGCCATGACTGGATAGAGGTCCTAAGTAATTCACAATTGTATTTTTCGGCCGCCCACACTAAGAATTGTACCTTTAACCTTTCAGGAGAATATCACTTTTATAATTGACTTTCCAAATACTCCAACTACTGCACCACGAGTCCTTGCAGATAGTAGGAATTCTAGTACGAATTTTGGGCGCTGTTTAAATTCTTGTTGTAAATATTACTATATACATATATATATATATATATATATATATATATATTAGTTTTACTTATTACTGTATATATTATCTATTATTAACGGTTCCTATATTGTGTCAAATTCTATTATTAACGGTTCCTATATTGTGTCAAATTCTATACTAGGTCTACTTAGTAATTGATTGTTGCCAAGCATATGTGCTGCTTTTTGGATTCGTCTTACTCTCCACCGCTCTTTTTCTTTTCTTTTTTTTGTCATCAAATGATATTTTTCATTTTAGTTTTTGTTTAAAAAAAAAAAAACAGAAAAAAAAACAACGATCTTTTAATCAGAATAAAAACGATTATAAATTCAGGTTTATGATGATAATCGATTGGTCGATATCGGTTAGGAAATAATTGGAACACTATAGAAAAAAATAATGGAGACTTGCTGCGGTTTCAAGGGTGCAAGGATTCGAGCTCTAAACAATGGCATAAAATATTGGAACTGAAGGCAATCGTTTATCCGCACAGCCACCAATCAACGGAAAATACATTATCTGTTTAACTTGATTAAAGAGGTTATGAGTTCATACATACAAGTTTGCTTTATAAATAAAGATATATAAAATGTTGTTGTCGTCAGAGCTATTTCCTTTACTTTAAATAACCATTCTTGATTATGTTTATGATTTGTGTTGCATCTGTCTTAAAAGGTGAGTAACAGGTTATCTATAAGACTTAAAACTCCATAGAAAAAGAGAAATATAACAATATAAATTTATCCCTTACTTCTCGAACACACTTTCCAATCTTAAGCCCAACTCTCTTCCCAGTCTCCCAAAGAAAACACTTTTCAACCCCACTTTTCAAGATTGAAAATATATCTATAAAATCTGATGTAAAAATCATGAATTTTTATATTTTTCATGTCAGATTTGTTTTAAGAGAACCTGACATTATAATTTTTAAAAAAATCTTATTTAAAATGTTATTCTTTTATTTATTTGACCTTTATTAGTTTGTTTGTTTCTTGTTATTATTTTTTTTGGAGGGGGGGGAGAGATTTTTTTAATAATAAGTATTATTAGTTTGTTTGTTCTTTGTTGTTTTTTTGGGGGGAGGGAGATTTTTTTAATAATAAGCATTATTAGTTTGTTTGTTTTTTGTTTTTGGGGCGGGGACATTTTTTTTAATAATAAGCATTATTAGTTTGTTTGTTTTTTTGTTTTTTTTTGTGGGGGGAGTTTTTAAATAATAAGCATTATTAGTTTGTTTTTTGGGTTTTTTTGGGGGGAGATTTTTTTAATAATAAGCATTATTAGTTTGTTTTTTATTTTTGGGGCGGGGAAATTTTTAAATAATAAGCATTATTAGTTTTTTTTTTGTTTTTTGGGTTTTTTTTGGGGGGGGGGGGGGTTAAATAATAAGCATTATTAGTTTGTTTTTTATTTTTGGGGCGGGGAAATTTTTAAATAATAAGCATTATTAGTTTTTTTTGGTTTTTTGGGTTTTTTTTTTTGGGGGGGGGGGGTTAAATAATAAGCATTATTAGTTTGTTTTTTATTTTTGGGGCGGGGAAATTTTTAAATAATAAGCATTATTAGTTTTTTTTTGTTTTTTGGGGGTTTTTTTGGAGGGGGGTTAAATAATAAGCATTATTAGTTTGTTTTTTATTTTTGGGGCGGGGAAATTTTTAAATAATAAGCATTATTAGTTTTTTTTTTGTTTTTTGGGTTTTTTTTGGGGGGGGGGGTTAAATAATAAGCATTATTAGTTTGTTTTTTATTTTTGGGGCGGGGAAATTTTTAAATAATAAGCATTATTAGTTTTTTTTTGTTTTTTGGGGTTTTTTTGGGGGGGGTTAAATAATAAGCATTATTAGTTTGTTTTTTGGTGGGGGAGATTTTTTTTAATAATAAGCATTATTAGTTTGTTTGTTTTTTGTTTTTTTTTGGGGGGGGGGGAGATTTTTAAAATTTTTTAATCTCATTGTTATGAGATTAAAAAATTTAAAAAATCTCCCTCATTGTTATGAGATTAAAAAATTTAAAAAATCTCCCCCGACCAAAAAACAAAAAACAAACAAACTAATAATGCTTATTATTAAAAAAATCCCCCCCCCCAAAAAAAAAAAAAAATTATAAAATGAATTAATTTTGTAGAAAAGGATAACATTTTTTTTTATTATTTCATCACTGGTGTCTAAATGGACAATACTCCAGAGAAATTCTCTAAAGTATTGTCCATTTGTGCTCCCTATCTTGTCCCTTTTCTTCATCATCTAATTGCTATATAATAGGTGGAACACAGGAAATTATTTATCTGTCGAGCTATCTATATGTCTATGGGTATTATCGATATATCTATCGATCTGTCTATCTATCCTTCTCAATCTATTTAACTGGCGAGATAAATAAGGGATGGGATATGAAGATGTTTTGATAAAAGTTGTCAAAAAATTATCTAGGTATAAAATGGACAAGTTGCACCGGAAGCTCTAAAAGTAGTGGACCAGAAGGACGTGGTTGTTACCACGTGATCATGTTAGCTGAACATAGAGACCAAGTTGGAATTTGGACGTAGAGAAGAAAGGTCGGGTTAACGGTTGACCCCCCCCCTTTGGGAGGGAGATGACGTGTCTCCAAATTGGAGATTAAAATTAACCACAGGCAAAAGAAACTCACTTTCCATTCATCTGCATTGACTCCTGGAAAGTGAAATAAAACTAATATAAAACCAACCATCGTTTTTGGAGTGAAATATATTTTATTTAATTAATTATTTATTCATTTATTTATTGTGGACTTACCCTCATCTTCTTTTAGTTGTTGTTTCACGACGTTTCGGCAAACTATTCCTCTGCCCTTCGGCGGTGGTAATCGCAATGGGAGAGGAACTCTGAATCTCCTAACTGCATCTTCAGCAATTACTGCCTTCCATAGTTGTCGTCTCACCACGTTTTGGCCAAGTAAGCCTCTGACCGACTTTGCATAGTATTGAAACCGCTATCTTCAGACAATGCTCACCTGGAACCGCTGAGGATGCAATTAGGAGATTCGGAGTCCTTATTCTGCCACGGTTACCACCTGACGAAGCCCAGAGGAATAGTTGGCCGAAACGTCGGGAAACAACTAATAAAAGATGAGGATAATACTCCGCAATAAATAAAGGAAGAAATGCATTTTGTCCAACAGTTTTCCAGCTTCGCCTCCAAGAACAGATGAAACCCAGGTGGACCACGAGATCAACGATGTAGTTAAAAATAAGGTATGTCAAATACATGTAAACACACGCACACACACACACACACACACACACACACACACACACACACATAAGAACACTCTGATCGCGGAAAGAACTCAAGTCATAAATAGAACTTGGGTTCAGATAGTGAAGAGCCACTATAGACATTAGCAACAATGACACGTATACACACACAAACCCAACAACAACGTAACGTATGTTTGATTAAGTGACTACACACAAAAAATCAATTCTTCTCAGACCTCAAAGAAATTAATTGATGATGATGATGATAATGATGATTAATAATAATAATAATAATAATAATAATAATAATAATAATAATAATGATAATAATCTGTTTTTGGTGGCTTTTATGCTAAAACACGTGTCAGCTTTTGATCCTAAAACCTAGTTGAGTTTCTGATAGCCGTTTTCAATAAGATTGTTAAGTAATGGAATCGTTCTTATCCGACGAACTTGAATTTCTAAAGTTTTAATTTTCGAAAATCGCTACAGACGAAAAGATGAAACAAAATATATTCAACTGATCTTTTCATCTTCTGAAAACTACGAAACGTGAAGGGGTTGGTGAATGATAAATGGAATCTTACAAACGTAGGCAAACAAATGAACCTAATAACTTGACGATCGACTTGTTCTAAAGTTCATCTGATTTCATTCAGTAACAAGATTTTGTTCAGATACATCCATTTTCAATCGCGTGCTTAGCAATAAAAATCCTATTTCAAACATAAGACGGTCAATAGAAAATTCTATTTGAAACTTAAGTGTATGAATCAACAAACTGACAGATCATTATAGAGGGGTGTGTAGCATCTAGAAATACTAGTTACAATAAATGTGTTAAGTGTTGAGACATTATATTGAACAGAGTGCAGTCTCGATACTGAAAAGGTTATGGGCCCACCACTCTTCCACATTGTGTAAAATGTTTTTGATTCCTAATGGGGGTAGAGATTTATTTGCCGCCCACCTCAGCAAAATATGGCACAAGGTCGGAAAGTGGGAAACCAGCAGGCTCCCCTAAAGGAGGGACACTCTTGCAATTGGTAAAATTGCCTGAGTAACCCTGTCGGCATTCCCCGGTAGGGGCGCCTCAGGCAGTAAGTGATGAACTTACTCCACCGGAAAGCCCAGTAGCAAGATCTGGGAGGGTGGACCTCCTGGGTATTACCCAGGCGCCGTACATCAGTCCGACAGGTGCTGGGCCGGTTCCCGACCCCTCACCTGTCAGGCTGAGTGTCAAGTGATGAATTCTTGACGAGTACTTCTACCCTGTCTCCCTGCAGCCGAAGCCGCTAGGAGACCTTCCCATCAGAGGACTAATTGGAGTAGTTATTTATTTGCCGCCCACATCGGCAAAATGTGTCACAAGGACGGAAAGTGGGGATCCAGCAGGCTCCCCTAAAGGAGGAGCACTCCTGCAATTATAAAAATTGCCTGAGTAACACCGTCGACATTCCCCGGTAGGGGCGCCTCAGGCAGTAAGCAATGAACTTACTTTACCGGAAAGCCCAGTGGCAAGTCCTGGGAGGGTGGACCTCCTAGGTATTACCCAGGCGGCATACTTTAGTCCAACAGGTGCTGGGCCGGTTCCCGGGCCCTCACCTGTTGGGCTGAGTGTCAAGTGATGAATCCTTGACGAGTACTACTACCCTGTCTCCCTGCAGCCGAAGCCGCTCGGAGACCTTCCCCATCAGAGGACTGGTGGGGGTATGACATCAATGATTTCGACCATCGTTTTTATAACCACCGGTTGTGGTAATCAACCAATGAAAATGTTCCAAAGTTACTATAAAAATTGTCGAATTTTAGATTCAATTAATTCGCCGTTGGCTATGTCACGAACCGCATTTGATTCTTAGTCGCCATCTTTGTTACTAGAAATTACTTCACATTCAATATTGAGACTGCACTTTGTTCAATATAATGTCTCAACACTTAACAAAATGTATACACGAAAAGTGTCTCAGCAAGATTTTTTTTTGTTACCTCAGCATCAAAATCAACAGAGTTTAGACCATTCTTACAACAAATTTATCCAGTTGATCGCGGTATGATACTAGTTCTGTGCGGTCCTCGGAGATCCACCCTCATAGGCTTCACCTTCTCTCTTTGAGAAAAGAGAATTTTGTTGCTAATCATCAAAGGTGCCTAACCAGAAACTGCCAACGGGGTTGCACAGACACTTTTTGCAGGTCAGAGTACCCCTTCTCGGCGACGCTGACTTTACAATCACTCTTACTGATCCTTGTGGCACATTTCTCAGGCTGAGATAGAAATACCAAATAGTATTACTTGCAGATTATTAAGTTTTCATGGATAATGCTATATTTAATACTAACTGTAAAAAGTGGAGGTTTTCATTTCTTCATGCAGAACAATTTTAGTAAACAATACAAATTGTATACTAGCACGCTTCACTTGCTCGCTATCGCGTCGCAATTTAGTTCGTATTAATTATTCGATTTCATGTAAACAAAACCAACTGACAACTAAAACAAGACAAAATTAACCGATAAGAAAAAATGACAAATATCGAATCAAATATAGAATTAACTATTAGAGAACATTTTTTGTGCTTATATTAAGAATGAAAGAAAGTTGTTTAATTTTTATATTAGCAGTTATTATTAAGATGAAACCTCCACTTCTAAATTAAATTTGTATATGATTATTGAAACCAACAGAACACATGTGCGTTCATATTTATTATATAGATTACTAGCAATCGGTGCCCGGCGTTGCCCAGGTGTTTTGAAGTGTATGCTGAGGAAAAAAAAACGGTCAATTTTTTTAAACTTTGACCCCTTTTATGACCTATTAACATTTATTGTTTAGGGATCAAGTAAAGTTAATAAGTTAAATCCATGTCCAAGGAATCTATATATAAAATATCACGTGTTCAGACCTTAAATTTTAGGAGGAGTTTGGTAGAGTTCTCAAAGGTCTAATTGTTGAACATTAACCACTTAATCGCCAAATTTCTGTCGAAAACCTATCACATCGATGTTCCCAAATCTCAGTACCCTGTATATCAAATTTCGAATCTGTAGGCTTAAAATTGACAGAGTTTTAGCGTAGGGAAATGAACACAAACGCACAGACACACACAGACACTATCACTTATACATATATATATAAACATAAACATCATATATATATAAGGATAATAGTACGCCATATATATATAACAAAAGACCATTATTTACTGAAGTGAAAGGAAAACCCGGGGGAACTTTACCCAAAAATAAATCTATATTTTTTTGTGTGTATTGATAGTCTGGTACTTATACAGTTTAGTGACGACATTAAAAAATGGAAATATTGAAAAAAAAATTTTATTGTACGTAACTGTTATAGACTGAAGTTCTCCGAAAAAAAATTTCACTTCATTTGATCAAGTATTTTTTTTTTTTTTACATCGAAAAAAATTATTTATCACGGCAACGTCAACGTGGCCATTTTGGAAATGTTATTGCAGGCCCAGGAATTCCCCAAGGGCAGGTAACTGCCGTACATAGCAGAATACCTCCATTTTAGGCCAATCTAGCCCTTTATTCCCGACCAGAATGAGATTTTTAATTTTTTTTTGCGAAGACAGATGCCATTTTTGGTTTTTTTTTTTTTTTTTTTTTTTTTAATTTGTAGCAGAAGTAAATAAACGAAGTTTCGAAGTTATCCATGCGTGTCCAACTGAGCATCTTTTGAAAATATTCTCGTATAAAAATTCTTCAATTCTTTGCATTCTTCAATTTCTTTGCATATTCAATAGTATTCTTATTTAAAAAAAAAAAAAAAAAAACGCAAAAAAATTGCAGATTTAAAAAAAAAAGAAAAAAAACGTAAAAAAATTGCAGATATGTTGTGCGCACTGCGCATCTCAATATGGCGAGAAAAAAAAAGGCTAGATTGCGAAATTTGGCCTAAAATTTTTTTTCAATATTTCCATTTTTTAATGTCGTCACTAAACTGTATAAGTATGGTTTGTCTTATCAACACCCCTTTTTTCTATTTATTTAAAAAGAAAATACAACTTTATACAAATTCCCTATTAGTTTTTTTTTTTCGGTTCTAACGATGATCATCTTTATTTAACTATTACGTGTAATTATATTCATACAGATATTCTATATGATTTATATTTGCGTAATATTTGCGTAGAAATGAAGAAAATCAAATTTACTGTGTATTTATCGTGTTGCCATAACAACGTGACGTAGCCAAGGACGGTAGTGGACGTGAGTGTGTGTGCGTGTGTGCGCGTGTTTTAATGCTGTATTGTTTCGTATCTTATCAACTTCTTCGAATCTATGTGTACAGTAATACAAACCCGTTTTTCGAGCTGAATAAATGTGTTACATTGAATAAAAACACGAAAAATATATCCAGTTTGGTAGAAAAGTAACTTATCTTGCCTTTGATAACATTTATTTGTTATATATTTGTTTTTTGACAACTTTTTCGAATCTATGTGTACAGTAATACAAACCCGAAATGAAAAGACGCGAACGCGCGTGTTACATAAAAATAAATATTTTTAAATTTTATCTTTATAGCTTTAAAAAAAGTTTAAAAATTTTATCAGACGGCATAATTTATTTTTAAATATTGAAAAATTTCAGGAAAATTAATTTTTGCTAGATTTTCAAAACATTGTTTTCGTGTTGTTTACGTGTCTGCGGCTAGCAGAATGGCGGCCGTGGATGTCGTAGGTTGGATTGTAAGCTTGTGTAAGATTCGTATTTTTTTAATTTGTAAATAAACAAGTTAGAAAAAAATTAAACCCTTCCAAGATGGACAATAAATAAAGCCATAATATTTTATGGTAAAATTAAGAGCCTACGAACCATAGTTTTTTAGGAGATGTGATTATTGGATTAACCAATCAGAAATAGTCTGTGGCACACACATCTCTGTTTTTATAGATATACTAGCATGGGTGCCCGGCGTTGCCCGGGTGTTTGGAGGTGTATGCTGAGCAAAAAAAAGGGGTAATTTTTTAAACTTTGACCCCTATTATGACCCCTGAAAATTTATTTTTTTGGCCTCAAATCAAGTTATTAAGTTAGATCCATGTCCACGGAACCTATATCTAAAATTTCAAGGGTGTAGACCCAAAATTTTCGGAGAAGTTTGCTAGAGTTCTCAAAGCTCAAATCGTTGAACTTTGACCCCTCAATCGCCAAATTTCTGGCTAAAAACCGATCACATAGATTTTTCCAAATCTCAGTACCCTGTATAATTTCGAGTCTGTAGACTAAAAATTGACAGAGTTATTTCGTAGGGAAATGTACACAGACACACACACACACACACACACACACTTTCACTTTTATAGATATGTAGATTTAAAATTTGAGTCTGACAGAATGACAAAGTGATATTGCAAACCGATATATTAAACAAACGAACTTCAAAGAGACAAATGAACACATAAGTAAAAAAAAAAAAATGTATTAGAAAACATTTCTTGATTATTCCACGTTTTTTTTACAGACCTGACGACTGAGGTTCGCTCTTAATAAAAATTGTTTTTTATAGTCTTAATTTTGACTTCCTTTTTCATAAAAAACTAAAAGAAATCAAGAAGGAAAAGAAATTTAATTTTATTCTTTTTTCATTAATTTCTTTCTGTGCAAAGCAATTCTTTCAAACTTAATCTGTTTCCAAAATGTTTTTATTTCATTCCCCTCCCCCTTCATTCATTTTCCTCCGCATCCTGGCAAGTATTAAAATAAACCATTTATAATATTTATTTATGGATTTATTTACTTATCATTTCTTTTGTATCGGTAAATGAATTCTATGCACCCACCATGTTTAAGTTTGGGAGTAAAAAATGTACGATGAACAGAAGGATAGGGAAAATAATGTATATAAATACGCAATCATAGGTCATTATAAACATCATATACATTTACAAAACTTCCAAATTGGATTGAAATAAAGAACACGATGATTTATACTGAAACTCATCTAATATTAATAATAAAAAAATAATAAAAAAAACACAAGTTGTTAGTTTAAGTATTATAAGCAATTAAATATTTCGTTGTATTATAGATTTTAAAGATTAGAATGCGTTCTTTAATTACTTATAAATTACATTTTAAAAAGTGAAGGAACACGATTTGATTTGTAGTAAAATTGAAGTTTATTTAATAAAATTAAATGAAAATTATGCATGTAAGAATATGAATATTTGAAGCAGAACACAAGCAAAACATTTGATATGAGTTAAGACAATAAACAAATATTAAAATTAAACAATTTTTTTAATCAAAATGATTTTTTTTTAATCAAAATGAACCACAATATTTTTAAATACAAATGAACCACAATATTTTTTCAAAATCAAAAACAATATTTTTAATGGGTTTGTATTACTGTACACATAGATTCGAAAAAGTTGCCAAAAACAAATATATAACAAATAAATGTTATCAAAGGCAAGATAAGTTACTTTTCTACCAAACTGGATATATTTTTCGTATTTTTATTCAATGTAACATGTTTATTCAGCTCGAAAACCATACAGTGTTTACCGATGTATTGGAAAATTCAAGATGGCGTCTTAGTCCCTCTTGAACACGGTAAGTTTGGGAAAAGGTGTTATAAATAAAAAACTGAATAAAATACTGTTAAAAACTCGCTCAATATGTTACCGTGACATAGGTTGACATATATTCGGCGGGTTTTTAATAGTATTTTTTCTAGTTTTTTATTTATAACACCTTTTCCCAAACTTACCGTGTTAAAGAGGGAGTGAGGCGCCATCTTGAATTTTCCAATACATCGGTAAACACCGTATGGTTTTCGAGCTGAATAAACATGTTACATTGAATAAAAACACGAAAAATTTATCCAGTTTGGTAGAAAAGTAACTTATCTTGCCTTTGATAACATGTATTTGTTATATATTTGGTTTTTGACAACTTTTTCGAATTTATGTGTACAGTAATACAAACCCGTTTTTCGAGCTGAATAAATATGCTACATTGAATAAAAACACGAAAAATATATCCAGTTTGGTGGAAAAGTAACTTATCTTGCCTTTGATAACATTTATTTGGGTAATCTCCAAAAATACCGTTAGGGCTTACAACATGGCCGCCGGAAGAGTCAACAAAAAACTGCGAATAAAATATATAAAACTCGTAATTTCTGTTTTTAAAGTGGGTTGTCAATTTTCTTTATGAAATATACTTCCAAAATAAACTATTACAGTCGTTTAAAACATAATAGAAGTATTATTTTTTATTTTTTAAAAACAATGTTTACAAAATGTCTACGAACGTGCGTAGACATTTTGTAAACATTGTTTGGTTGCCATAACAACGTGACGGTAGTGAACGTGTGTGTGTGCGTGTGTGCGCGTGTGCTTGCTAGTACTACTATTAAGTTTGTCGGAGCGTTTGATTTCGTGTAGTTTAGTTTCGTATTTTTTTAATTTGTGAATAACAAGTTATTAAAAAATTAAACCCTTCCAAGATGGACAATAAATCAAGCCATAATATTTTATGGTAAAGGTAAGAGCCTACGAACCATAGTTTTTTAGGAGATGTGATTATTGGATTAACCAATCAGAAATCGTCTGTGGCACACACATCTCTGTTTTTATAGATATATAGAAGATAAATTGATAAGAAAAAAAAAAATTAGAATTTTTTTTTTTGGGGGGGGGATAGTGCTTTGCATTAGATAATCTTCAAACAGTTCAAATCTCATCGGATTTATTATTTACTTTCGTCCTAATATCGGTGCGAAAAACAGATGAACTTTCGCTTTTCGTCCATTATCTCTATATAAACAAGACAAGGGTGGAGGTTAGCAAAAGCTAAGGTTTAGATGCTTAATAGTTGATGTCTCCCTCTCGCGTGCGCTTTGTAGATCTCATCCTTTTTCCTCCGGGTGTGAATATTATATAAACATAGATTTCTGATCTGACATAACAAAGAATCTATAAAGAGGAAAGTTATGATGCATGGCTCAGATCAAATAGCTACATTGTAGTTATATATAAAATAAAAAGTCGTGTTCAGTAGATAACAGTGAGTTTTGTCAGACGATCTAGCTTCCTGTTTTGATAAGCAATGGATAACCCTGAAACGATGGGAACATGAAAAGGAGTTTATATGGCAGCAAGAGTTGCATAATCACTAAACGCACTTCTCAGGATCAAGTACTGCTAAAGTCACATGACAGAGTTTCATCAATGAACACTATCTGAATCTGTGGCAGCATGAAAAGGTGTTGTAAGCCATTTTAGTTTCAGAAGAGAAGAGAAATGTTGCTCCAAACAAAATAGCAATATCAAGAAACTTTGAATTGTAAAAACTTGCAAACGAAAACGATGTATAGCGTGTCCGAAGAAGTCTTGAAGTGAAGACTTGAGTTCCTTCCCGTGCGAAGACGAACGGTTATGTGCAGGAATTCTTAAGAGATTCAGTATATTTTATGGAGGGATTCCGATTTCTGATTGGTTGATAGCGGAGCATGTTTCCATATAATTGGTCAGATATTATCACCCACTGTTTATAAATATAACCTCTCAATATTTTGTAAACATAGTCCCACATATATACTAAAAATATTGCAAGATCGGACAGCAAGAGTTGCACAATCTCTAAACGCATTTCTCATGACCAAATTTTGCTTAAATCAAGTTGCATGGTTTCATCATTGACTCTCTGGCTTCCTGTCTCTCGAAACAATGGATACTCTGAATCTGTGCCAACATAAATATGAAGCAGAATGAGCTGTGCAATTCTTACTCACACTTCTCACAAAGCATTGCGTAAGTTAAATTCAAGATGACGAGAACCAATGATTGTATTAATTATGATAGACTGGTTTCTATTTCTTCCTTCTTCTAGATTAGTTGCACTACAACGTGTGAGTGTATACTTTTAGGTACTATTTTACACATAATATTACAGCATTAAATAACTCAAACACAGTTAATATTAGTGTTGGGACGATTACTCGGAATCATTAATCGGAACATTTAGGGGTATTGGAATCGGTATCGAAAAAATTTGTGCCTATTTTCTGTTGCCAGATGCGACTCCTTTAATTAGCTGGTAGTAATAATAAAATAATCAATATTTATTTATTTTGAACTACCAGTGAAACTAAAATCTATAGATCACACCCTCACAAGTGTGTTTTTACTTTTGAGAAATAACATGCACATTTAAGATGTGTTTTTACGGTAATCAGGACAAAATAAGTATTTAGTGATTTATATAGAATCGGAATTGGTAATTGTATTGGAATCGGGAAAAATATTGGAATCGTCCCATCATTAATATTATGCTGTATACATACCAAAATTGGTAATAAAATGAATTGATATTGTCTCTGTGGTATACTTTTATCATCATGAGATTCAATTTATGTCTACTTAGAATGCTGGTTATATGTGTTGGATGGTTTTTAGAAATTTACATTCAAACTAAATTACCAGTGGCCAGGCTTTTTGTTCCCATGTTTTCCTAGTCCTATCCTCCTGTCAACTGTTTCTGCTACATCAATACTTCTACACTTACTAACCCAAAAACTGTCATCCATTGTTTTCAATGTAGTTATGCCAAGAAAATCTCCTGTTCTGCATACATATGTAGTCCAGATGTAACCTTTGAGGTCATCAGATTTTAGCTTATCTTTAAGACAAGCGTCACACATCCATTGTATAATTCTCATATCATTTCTCTTCATGCATTGGACAAGTTTCACTTCTATACATCACATTATATCTACACATGCCTTATAGACTTTTCTCTTGGTTGATAGGAGCAACGCTCTACTGGTTGGTGATGGCAAAAGTTTTCTGTAGATCAGAGATCTCATCTTTTTACCTCCGAGTGTGTACAGTGTTTCTTTTTCTAAATTTTTTTCTTTTCTTTTTTTTTTTTTGCATTTTCACCTCAAACAAGGAGTAGTACTATTTTGATGTGGGGGCTACTATCTGAGACATAATTTGCAGGGGTACTATGTAGGGAGTTGAGCAGCATTATGCCTGGTTATATTACACTTAAACTTGTGCATGTCAGTACAGTCAAGGAAACAGGGACTCGGAAGGGAATTCCAAAGTCTAGCAACCCAAGGGAAGAAACTATATATTAGAATAGAAGACTTTCTGGCATCTAGAGATCTCTACTGTGTAGGAGTGGGATTTAGCTGCTTGTTGGGTTCCCTGGGGGTATTTACGTCGAGGGGGTTCAAAAGCTTGAAGTCCGTCAGAGCACCTTAAAATACTTGTAAAACAGGCAGAGGAGAGCAACAGTTTGTCAATGGGACAGAGCATATATATATATATATATATATATATATATATATATATATATATATATATATACTAGCAGGCTGCCTAGTCTTGCTCGATCATAAGATAAACTTAAATAGGATTTTTTAATTCATGCTGATTTTAGATTATTATAGAGACAATTTTCTATCGATTATTATATTGAACCGGATATATAGTAGTGAGATCAAAACCAATTATATATATATATATATATATATATATATATATACTAGCAGGGAGACCCGCCATTGCCCGGGATTGAATTATGAGCAACAAATATTTCACACTCCTATATTTTTATTGTCATCGAAATCTGTGAAATCGCCCGGGAGGAAGCTTCACATGCCTCCATGCAGTAACTTAGTCGAAAATATATGTTATTCTAAATTGCGCTCTAGAGAACCTATTGTTTCTTTTATGAAATTATTTTATATGAACTTCTTTCTAGTTAACAAAAAAAAAAACATTAAGAGATTTAGGTGTGCGGTTTGAACCTACAGACTACATCATGCAAAATAAATAAATAAATAAATAAATAAATAACACGTAAATGTTCACACCTTATAAAATTTTTTGCAGTTAATGAAAAAAATTAACAAACTTACGTGCGAAGTTTGAAATCATGCAAAACAAAAAAACAACACAAAAACAAAAAACACGCTATCAACTTACTCACAGTAGAATTTTCACGGTCCGTTGTTCTATCATTGTTGCTAAGAAAAAAAAATGGCTTTACCAATGATAGATAAATTAAAATAGTGGTTTCGATTATCGATAATTATTGGGGATATTCTGAGACAAAATTTAACTAAGATCACTCCCAGACTTACACACTAAAGTTCTGTAAATTTTAAAGAAAATCTGTTCAGCCGTTTCGGAGTCTATAAGGAACGAACTTACACACACAAAATTGCATTTATATAATTGTAGAGATATGAACAGTATATACAAATTTCTGAGCTGACAGAATAAAGAATATATAGATGGCATCAGCTCAGGCAAACCTGACTTATGCCGGTAATTAATTCAGTGACAAGCATTAGAGTCGAATCCAGTTCATCCTACAGAAACACTTTCATTGAATATATAACACACACACACACACACACACACACACACACACACACACACACACACGACCTTGTGTCTGATCTCTTGAAGCATGGGCAAATAAATATGCATGCTTAGTATGCAGTGTGATGATTTATGGAAG
This sequence comes from Euprymna scolopes, assembly GCF_053919585.1. Classification (NCBI taxonomy): domain Eukaryota; kingdom Metazoa; phylum Mollusca; class Cephalopoda; order Sepiida; family Sepiolidae; genus Euprymna; species Euprymna scolopes. Next base: position 44,572,834 of record NC_136518.1, read on the forward strand.
TGACACCTGGTCAACAAGAGTTGAGAACATGCGTTAATGATATGAGAATGATATGATGGATGTGTAATATTAGTCTTGTTATGAGGCAATCATCCCAGGCATTATTCTCACCTTTGGTGGAATAGTGTAGTATATGCTCGATAGTCATGATAATATCCTCCTAGGCTCTAAATCTACGTTGATTCAACTATATAATACAGGGTGCGGCATAAATAACGCCCTTTTATATCTTATTATATTTATGTATATTTTCTTTAACTAATTCTTAAACATTTATTTTTTTCAGGTATTTTTTAAACCATGAGATTAACAATTGAACAGAGAGTAAAAGCAATACAATTGTATTATCAAAATAATAATAATGGTGCTAAAACTGCAAGATTGTTATCAGATGAATATGACATCCCAAGAGTGCAAAGCCGAAATATCAAAAGCTTGATTAAAAAATTTGAATCCACAGGAAGTGTAAGGGATGCTCAAAGATCCGAAAGGCCAGTTGTTGCAACGAGCTTAGAAAAGTCCAATGAACTACAAGAATCGTTGCTGCATATTCCTAAAAAATCCAGTAGACGTCTTTCTACAGAGTTAGCAATCAGTGATAGGAGTGTTCGCAGAATATTGAAGAAGCTAAAGATGAGACCTTACATTCCACGTGTTCTTCAAAGTTTGCATGATGGAGATCAAGGTAGACGATTACAATTTTGTGAAATCTTTTTGAATAAAGTTAATGAAGATATAACTTTCCTTGAAAAGATATGGTGGTCAGATGAAATAACCTTTAAGTTAAATGGGCATATCAATCGCCATAATTGTGTGTATTGGAGTAATGAGAATCCTCATATCATCTTGGAAAAGGATGTTAATTCGCCAGGAGTAACAGTTTGGGCTGCCATTTCTTGTATGGGATTAATAGGGCCAATATTCTTCGAGGGTACTGTGAATCAAAATAATTATTTGCATATGCTTCAAACGGAATTTTGGCCAAGAGTTGAAAATCAGACTGATATTTTTTTTCAACAGGATGGGGCTCCACCACATTATGGGTTAAGAGTTAGGGAATGGTTAAATGAAAATTTTGAAGATAGGTGGATAGGACGAAGGGGACCAATTGAATGGCCATCACGATCTCCAGACTTAACGCCACCAGACTTTTTTTTGTGGGGTATATTGAAAGATAAAGTTTACAATCTTAAGCCGAAAACAATTCAGGAATTAAAAAATGCAATTTCAGATAAATTTCATGAAATTACCATTGAAGAGTGTAAAAAAGTTTGTAAAAGTGTCGCTGGTAGAGTTCAAAATTGTATGGAACATGATGGAGAACATTTTGAACATCTGAGTTAAATTTTAAAGTTAATAAAGTTGGTATCCTTTTTTTCATTAAATTTATTTTGATTTTATTTTTATTGACTAATTTTGTTCCCAAAAATCGCTTTTTTTAGTTCAGAAGATCATTACTGTAAAGATCACCAATGTGGATATTGATTTAGATATTTAATAAATTTGAGATATACCTTTTACTTTTATTTATCTTTAAATTGCATTCATATTATAAAGAAAAAAAGGATATTAAGAAAGGCGTTATTTATGCCGCACCCTGTAGTTTTTAATACCTGTATGTGTGTTTATTTATCTTATTATTTTTATTATAATTTGTTTTTATTATTATTTTGTTTTTATTATTTTATTATTATTATTTCACAATTATTATTATTTTAATTATTATGATCATTTTATTATTTTTTTTTATTCATCCAAAACGAAGCATATTGCTATTGAAATGTAAGAGACTACAGTGAAAGGAGTCGGATTTTTTAAAAGTGGGGAGGGAGCAGCAAGATATTTGTTCAAAATACATGTAAATTTTTGCATGGAGAAAATTCCAAAGGCAACCAGTGTGAAAAAAGAAGTTATCAGAGTAACAAAATTTTCCAGAAACTATGGTTAACTACAGAGAAGGGGTAAGATTTTGCTGCATGTCATATTGGCCAGGGGTATTTACGGTTGATTGGTTGTTTTTGTTTTATGGCATATCAACCCTTTTCAGGTTATTTAATGCCGAATTCAAAGATTTTGAAGAAAAAGTTTTTTTAATAGAATATATTTGTTGTTTTCAAATCAGTTTCTATTTAACCCATAGTTGGGACCCTAACAGGTACTACCACTCCGGGTCAGAGTGGACCTGGGAGCAATGGTAATTAAAGGGTGGCTCCACACTCCCCAAAGCAAGCTGGGGCCTCACCACTGGATATAGTTTAAGGTCATATCCAGGACCAGAGGGTATTTACGGATTTCCACAGCAAGATAGATCGTTAAAAAGGAAATATACAACAGCGTCTTTGGTAGTAAGTATCAAAAACTGAGAAAAGTAACAGTTACTTTTACTAGTACGTGAGAGAGTACTACTCGGGTAATATACAATTTTTGAAATTTCTACTCAGAGTTCCTATCAAAGAAGCCTAGACTGGGAATATGAACAATAATTTAGTCAAAAAGTAAAATTTGTTTTTCCCATTAAATCTTCTATAAAGTGTGTAAGTGGAAAGTGTCCAACTATTCACTTAAAAACGTGAATTTTTAAAAAAGGGTGTGAACACAACAACAAATTGAAAAGTAAATCATACAAACAATCTTTATATATAAAGTTAACTATGTATAATGTTAATTATGTATAATGTTAATTATGTATAATGTTAATTATGTATAATGTTAACTATGTATAATGTTAACTATGTATAATGTTAACTATGTATAATGTTAACTATGTATAAAGTTAACTATGTATAATGTTAATTATGTATAATTTTAATTATGTATAATGTTAATTATGTATAATGTTAACTATGTATAATGTTAACTATGTATAATGTTAACTATGTAAAATGTTAACTATGTATAAAGTATGTTTATATATTTATATACTTGTATAAAGTTAAGTATGTGTATATGTTTATTTATGTGTACAGTATTCACCCTTAAAATAATAAACCAATCATTATAAATTTTGGATCACAGATGGATGTTTATATATTTATATACTTGTATAAAGTTAAGTATGTGTATATGTTTATTTATGTGTACAGTATTCACCCTTAAAATAATAAACCAATCATTATAAATTTTGGATCACAGCTGCTAGGTGTAAGGGCGGGTAATATGGGCTATATTTAGTTAAATTTAGTTTGATGCAAAGGAGATAAAGCACCTCTTGAAAATTCACATACCTTCGATTTTTGTGAAATTTGGAAAATTCACATATTTCAGGTTTGCATTGAATTTGATTCATAGTCATTATTAGGGCTAGGACAACAGCATATTCTTTTCATTGTTTTGAGTCTCGGGCATGTATCTGTTGATATCTTATATGCTTTTATATAGAGTGATGCGTTTCTCGATTGATTAACTGTCAAACTCTATCGGATATATAAATCGAGAGTCAAAACAACGATAATATTCTGTTGTCATAGCCCTCGTCATTAGACACCAAGTAAAGCAAGATTCAGTGAATTTCAATTTCTTCTTATGACCCTTAGATTTTTTATATATTTTCAATTAAAATCTTATAATGAATTTTGATCAAAATTGGAATAAGGATTCTAGATATATGTAGTAGTATTATATCTTCATTTTAATTTTTATAAAAAAAAAAAAGAACACGAGAGTACAAAAGTGATCTATTCAGGGAATTAAGCTGTCCCGGGGCGAGTATTATTCTGGTTGTATCATAAATATAAAAATATATATGGTACAATAATAATATTTTAAAAATAAAAAATCAAGCAAGCAAGACCCAATTTAAAATTGAAATGGTTTTGTTATTTTTCTTATTTGTAAATATTAAATAAGGTTTCTTCAATGAGAAAATTTCAAGCATTTAACTAAGAAAACTATATCTATCAATGGTAAAGGGGAATTTCTCACTATTTGATATACAATTAAAAGAACACTAATAGATACCACCTGTAAGGGTAGCTGCGTGTGTAGTTGTGAGGCAAGGGTTGCACAATTACCAACCACACCTCTCCTGAATCGGCACTACTCAAGTCCAGTGGCAAGGAGACGGGAAACAATGGCAAGATAAGCAGAGAACACATACAGCATCTGGAATTCCCAAATGGTCACCCATTTTAGTACTGACCAAGTTCAATGTTGTTTAACTTCGGTGATCTAATGGGAACTAGTGTGTCAATGTGTTTATGCTGTATAATAAATGACATACAACAGCAATAATATATATATTGTACATCAGTCCAACAGTGGTTTTGTTGCTGTTGGGTTGAAGTATGGTTTTGTTCAGTTGTAGCAGGACTATCCTCCCAAGATTATCTTCTTTCTGAGAACGAGTTAGTTAATTGCTAAAATGTCTGAAGCTTTCTACTGGGAAATTCTGGTAGGGCTGCACAAGCATTTTTGTAGAATAAAGTGTGTTTATCCTAGAGCACTAGTTTCCAAAACCAGGACGGGTTAAATAATTCTCCAAACAATAGTTATGTTTATATCTTATGTCTCCTTACAAAATTTTAAACCAAGATATTATACTAAACATTATATCTACAACGTTTATTCTAATTCTGATCAAAATGCATTACATAATTTAGAGTCTAGAATTGTGTAAAATTTAAGGCTTAAGCTTAAGGAGTCTTAATAAATTGAAATTTAAAGAATCTTGCTTAAATTGGTGTCTCAGGATTGTGGATCAAATTTAATTCAAATCTGAAATGCTTGAACTTTCACACAGAAGGTTGTGCCTATATTATGCCTCCTTAAATCCCCTAAAAAAACTGAAATTTCAAGTATATTATTAATTGATATCTGATACCTACTGCAAAAAATAGTCCCAAAAATGGAGTGTTTTTATTAGACCTAAAAGAGCCCTTGGGGCACACCCAAGAGTTATTGCGAAATTTAGATAAACAAAATTATACGGAAATCAGTTAGTCACAACTTTTTAGAAAGTTTTATAAAAATTCAAGGTATCAGTTCTTTTTTAATAAGCACAAAAGTGTCAATTTTAGCCATTTTAACCCGAAAGGCACCCCTAGGGGGGTAACTAGAGTTTTCCCGGAAAATCCGTTCTTTTTCTTCTTTTTTTTTTGTTTTTTACACATATCATGTTTAATGTTTGTGCAAAATTTCAAAAAATTTCAAGACGTATTATTGAGAAAATGCAGACAGACGAACAGACGAATGGAGAAAGGTGAATTTACAGGTCCACCCTCCTTTTGTCGGGGGGACCAACAAATAATTATAGTCCACATTACTCATTTCATTCATATGTCTAACATCTTTCTTGCAAAATTCATAATGATTTGTTGATTAGTTTAGGAGGTGAGTATGTAAATGTAAAGATATGAACATATGCATCTACAATAAAGGGTAAATAAATAATAGATAATGGAAGGAAGTAGATGCAAAGATATAATAAATTATTACAAATAATTTATTATATCAGATACTAGCATTTCAGCCCGGTGTTGCCCGGGTGTTGGTAGGTGTATGTTGAGCAAAAAAAAAAAAAAGAAAAAGAAAATAAAGCGGTTAATCTTTTTAAAATTTGACCCCTATTATAACCCCTTAACATTTATTGTTTGGGGCTCAAATCAAGTTATTAAGTTAGATCCATGTCCAAGGAAGCTATATCTAAAATTTCAAGTGTTTAGACCCAAAATTGTCGGAGGCGTTTGGTAGAGTTCTAAAAGGTCAAATCGTTGAACTTTGATCCTTTAACAGCCAAATTTCTGGCCGAAACCGATCACAAAGATTTGCCCAAATCTCAGTACCCTGTATATCAAATTTCGAGTCTGTAGACTTAAAATTGACAGAGTTATTGCGTAGGGAAATGTACACAGACAGACACGTTCACTTTTATAGATATATAGATTACTAGCATGGGTGCCCGGCGTTGTCCTGGTGTTTGAAGGTGTATGTTGAGCAAAACAAAACAAAAAAAAAAAGGTAAATTTATTTAACTTTGACCCCTACTATGACCCCTTAACATTTATTGTTTGGGGCTCAAATCAAGTTATTAAGTTAGATCCATGTCCAAGGAACTTATATCTAAAATTTCAAGTGTGTAGACCCAAAATTGTCGGAGGAGTTTGGTAGAGTTCTCAAAAGTCAAATCGTTTAACTTTGACCACTTAACAGCCAAATTTCTGGCCGAAAACTGATCACATCGATTTTCCCAAATCTTAGTACCATGTATATCAAATTTCAAGTGTGTAGACTAAAAATTGTCAGAGTTATTGCGAAGGGAAATGTACACAGACAGATACACAGACACATTCACTTTTATAAATATATAGATTTAATGTTTTCATGTAATGTGAGTTTTAGGCTTTTGGAGCAAATTTATTGTTTTCAGTTTTTTGGGGGTTTTTTTTTTCACTAACATCCATTACTCCAATAATTTTTTGTCATTGATGTAATTCAGTCAATGAGCATATATTGAATTCCTATAAGGCATGAATCAGTTACCAGGTAAACTTAGGTGAAATTAACATCCTAGTATCAGTGTAGTAGTGTTAGGAAATAGGTCAAACATAAAAAAGAAATATAGTAAATTATATTGTAGACACGTTTTACCGGAAGTGAGGGTCAGCTGATCGGATCTGCGTGTGGATCACGTGATCAGGTTAGCTGGCGTCAGTGAGTTTTGGTTTAGATGTAGATAACAGCGGACGACTTAACAGCTCGTCCCCTCCCCTTCACTGGGGGGGGGGCGCTGCCGTGTGGGAAAATAAGACCTTGAATTAACCATGCAAACAAAGACATTCACTTTCCATTCTTCTGTGATCGACATCTGGAAGGTGAATAAAAACTATATAAAACCATTCATCGTCTTTGAGTGAATAAATATTCGTCCAAAACTGGTCTCCAGTCTCCCTTTTAAGAACGAGATGAATTCCAGGTGGACAAGATCAACGACGCATGAAGAAGGTATGTCCAACATACATGTACCACACACACACACACACACACACACACACACACACACACACAAAAGCATATGAACAATTAAATATGAATATATAACAAATAGACAGAACATTAGACGATCATACGTTACCCCTTTTATGATAACAATACAACAGTAGTTGTGTGGTATCTGCTCTGCTGCTACATTAGTAAATTTGCCCTTAGTCAATGTACGGAAAATCTTTCTATACTAAGGCAATTTTTATTTTGACCTACTTCCAGAGTGCTCCCTTTTGGGGTGCTGTCCGCCCCCACCCCACATTAAAATGACCTTTTGTCACATATTTCTCTGTGAAGGGAAGCAATTAAATACTAACAATTGACATCAATGCCTCTGCACAGTCTCAAGAGACAATGGATACACCCCTGTGAGAGTAGCTGCGAGTGTGATTGTGAGGCAAGAGTTGTGCAGTTCCCAACCACACCTCTCCTGAATCGGCACTGCTTGAGTCCAGTGGCAAGAAGACTGGAAACAATGCAAAGATAAGCAGAGAGCACAAACAGCACCTGGAATTCTCAAATGGTAGTACTGACCAGACTCAACCATTGCTTAACTTTGGTGATTTAATGGAAACTAGTGTGTGAACGTGATTATGCTATATAATAAATGACATACAACAACAATAATACATGTTGTACATCAGTCCAAAAGTGGCTTTGTTGCTGTTGGGCTGAAGTATGGCTTTGTTCAGTTGTAGCAGGACAAACCTCCTGAGCATTATCTTCTTTCTGAGAAGGAGTTAATTAATTGCTAATTGTCTGAGGCTTCCTATCAGGGAATTCTGGTAGGGCTGCATGAGCATTTTTGTAGGATAGAGTGTATTTATCCTAAAGTACTAGTTTCTCAAAACCACACCTGACTTTGTGTCTAACACTCTGGCAAGGAGGTATATAATATGTATTTGTTGTATATCCTCATTTCACATCCTGGTAAGTTTTCCTAAATATCACAAAAAAAAAAAAAACATGATACAAATGTTGAAAATCACATGTGTACCTTATGTACATTTAAACAAACATTGTTTAAAATAACAGAAAGCTTCTGATTAATTATACTTTTATGTAGTTCTGTAGATGTTTCTTATATTTTGTGTAAAAATAAAGAAAAACTAATGTAAGTTCCATATGGTTCACAAACATTTTCGGTTCTTCATCGAATCATCATCAGATGAAAAACCAAATAAACAACAACAACAACAAAAGCTAAAGTAAAGTAGAGAATGTAAAAAAGGTAGCTGGGAAATTCCTTTCTCCAGCTTTATTCATTTTTTGTTGTTATTGGTCATTTGCTTTTTTTTACTGAATGATACGTTTCATCGCATTAAGCAAAATGGATTGTCTAAACCAATAAAAGGACTCTGGTCGGTAACAAACAAATAAAGAAACCCCAGATTTATAAAAAATAAAGACCTTTTTTTATTTGATGGCATCCATGCATGCACACTGCTTATAGCAGCAGATTTTCGGAAATGGTCACTCATCTAATCTTGACAAGGATCAATATTGCTTAATTTTAGTGATAAGAAAAGAAGTAGCGGGTCATAATTTAGCTGTAATACCATTTGTGGTTGTTTTACAGGGAGCTTGCACTAGCAAGAACGAAAATGTCATCAAGTTGCGTGTGCATTTTATTGCCATGTTCAATTCAACAAAGTAGCTCATGTAAATTACAGTTTTGGATGTTCATACAAATATCGACTCTTCTGTCGAACCAATAAACTGTTTCCCTATGGGGATATAAGACAAATGCTGAAGAGCTGGACTGGGAATTGCTGAGCAGGTCACATGTTCACTGAAGGCTACATATTTTGGTTTGTTAAAGATTACAGGGTTGAACGATAAAATTGTAACCATAGAAAATACGACATTATTCCATTATCGTTTGATGAAATCTGGTGTCCTTTTTTGTGAACCATCTACTAGTTGGCTAATTGTGTACAAATCCCACGAGTGATAGGAGCCTTCTATCATGTCTGAAAGTGACACAATGTTAAACGAGTGAAATTGGAGATGCGCCGCTGTACAACTCATGCTCTCTATCAGTCCAAGATATGGTAACAGGACCATTCCCAGCACCCTCAAAATACAAATCCTGGCAGTTCAATGTTTGAGCACACAGCTCAACAAAGTTTCCAGCCACAATGACGGTCTCTGGTGTGATTTCAAGTGAGGGCCACATCATGTCATCTCACATCATTGAAGTTGGCCTGAAAGTCAACACCAAAGTGTACCTGGATGTGCTGAAGAGTGTGATGATCTGGTGCAATCAGGTGACCACTGGCAGACCCTACGTGTGGCAACAGGACTTGGTGCTCGCCCACAAGTCCAAAGAGACCCAGGCTTTGCTGAAGAAGGAGTGCTATGACTTTCTACCCTTCTCTCATTGGCCCTCCTCCTCCCCCGACCTGAACTTGCTGGACTACATCGTTTAGTCATCACCAACATGGCCTCCCACAACACTAAAGCCAGCCTGATTGGCGCTATATACCAAGCTCCTGCCAGCACTTGTGAAAAAGACATGCTCCCAGTTCCAGACCCATATTGAGGCGGTGATTAAGGCTGAAGGCAGCTACAATGAATAGATGTCAGCTCTACTAGATAATCAAGTTATCTGAATAAATATTTTCAATAAAAGTTTTAAAATAAAGCTAGTGTAGTATTGTTTTCTTTAGGGCAACAAAAGTTATCGTTCCACCCTCTATTCGCTCAGTAAAGAATACCCGTTCATTGAAGGCTATCTAGAACGGCTGGCTAGTTCACACTATAATTACTCCTACTACAGTTGAGCACAAGGCATTATAAAGTTCACAATCTTACTCATTTAAAATTTTTACTATGGCAGCATTCATTATCATTTAATTTGTAAAACTTAAATAAAAATAAAATCTACCTGTATTTTTTTTAAATTTAGTTTTGATATGCTAAAATTCTAAAAAGTATATGAATATTAAACAATTGTTAATAGGGTACTATAAAAAAAAAAAAAGGAGGTAGCTAAAAATTTCAATTTTGTTTCTATTGCATTTTTGTATGGAGAACAATACAGACATAAACTATAGAATAGATTTATTCCGTTAGGTACAATAATAAAAGTCTGTGTCAGGTAACAATAACTGGCAATAGAGTTGACAAGTAAGCTACTAATTGTTTGTATTCCAACTTGAAGCTTCAACAACTCCAACCTTAAATATACACGAATCATAGTCATGTGTATGAGTCATGTCATAATATTTTCAAGATTGCTCAAAATTACAAACAAAATTACAAAGTACTAATTTTTGCGTGGACATCATTTGGGACTTGCATTATTTAAATATGCACCAAGGTGAAATTTACAAACACAATGTTATTCTTGTGGTTTACAAGGACAACTTTTTAGATTCTGATAATGCTGGCAGCTATATGCAAATACCAAGTTGTCTGCAAAATGACGTCACAATAAGGAAGAAGAATGACTATAAAAAGGAGAGAGAGTATGTTAGAAAGGACAAGCATGGGGGTGACATCACGACCGTAACAAGTCATGTGTGGCAGAAGAATGAGGAAATAAATGTTAAAAAAAAGTAGAGTTATTACTTGTGCTATGTTCTTTGCGATGTGTTAACATATATTAAAGACAATGTTACAGAAGATTATTTGGAGCTGTAAAGACCAGACAATTTTCCAAAAAGGTGTTTAAAATGAAAAAACAGAAAAAGGGTTACTCTGGAGGAATATAGTCGCAAAAGAGAGACAAGTACTGAGCAGGCCGAGACGGTAACTTAAAAAGAAAAACAAAAAAAAAATTTTAACATTTAAAACTTTGATTTTGGACAACAAAGCTGAAATATTTCGGTACTAATCCAGGCAATTTAAAAAAAAAAAAAAAAAAAAAAAAAAAAAAAGCTACATTCTCATTATTGAAACAGTAAACTGAGATTTTCCCCTTTCAACGTATTAAAACATTGTCTTTAAATATTTAGAAAAATTGGTTGGAATTCCTCCAATTTTACAAATGAAAATAAATAAAACATAAGTGAATGCAGGAATTTCTAACGGGGTGGGGGGAGGAGTAAAAGAAAAAATGTTCAAGTGAAAGGGTAGAACAGACTATGCGCTGAGGCATTTTATAATTATTCATGTTTTTGATTTTTTTCTTTTCTTATTTTCTTTATCTTGGAGCAGGTATTAAATTCTTGTAAATAATATTTTTCAGTATATTTAACAGAGCGCGTATGACAACTATATGCAAATACCGAGCCGTGTGCAAAATGATATTACAGTAAGGAAAAATAAAAATAAAATATAAAACGGAAAGAGAGCAAATTACAGAGGACAAACACGTTAGAGACAGGGATGACGTTACGGTCATAAAGAGAAGTCATGCGTGGCGAGAATGAGGAAATAAATGTTGTTACAAAAAAAAAGGAGTCAAGTTATTACCTGCCCTATGTTCTTTGCGACGGATTAACGTATTGAGAACAACATTACAATGCGAACATGCGCATCCACAGAAAATGAAACATCAGAAAAAGGCTTGATGTTTGAGAGCATCTTTTTGAAAGCTGTCAAATCAAATTTGTATGAAGGGGATAACACAAAAACTCATTTATCTGCGATGATTACATGTATTCAACAATTTAGATTTTCCGCATGCTTAGAAACAAATTTAAAAGTTTACAGTTACCTCCCTTTATTTTTTTTTATGAAAATAAAATTTAGGACTGTTCTTAACACCTGCTGACTAGTGCAGTACCCATGTAAAAGATTGGATTTTTTTTCTGATGTTACACTAAAGAATAACCGCTTCTCCCCATGGCAAATATTACTTTTGTATGATTTAAAAGGTTTCGGCAGCATCTGTTCTATTAAATGAATTTATATGTCTGATTAATCAAGTTTTACCATGTGAAAGAGGAATTTGAAATTAGTTTAACAATTACATATCAGAACTTTTGTGTTTACTAGGAGGACACTGCTTATCAAGGCCCATAGGTCACTCGAGGATAAGGGTTAATGAGTGCCAGATAGAATGTGAGATAACACCTTGATGATCGGCAACGACAGAACTTGGAAAGGGTTTGATTATTTAAGAAGATGGCTCAATTAAACTTATTTACATTTGAATTTTGAAAACGACCATGTTATAGTAAGTTTGAAAGCAGCGCTACGGCACAGTGTTCCTCAAACGGACAGTTCTAGGAAAGAAACTTTGCCCATGGAATTTTCCTGAAGTTTTCAGCATTGATAGAAAGTAAGGGAAATTATTGGCAGTTGTTGTAGCTAGAAAAGTGTTGTAAATGTTTTGCAGGAGAGGGACCAAAGTAGAGGAGGGTATAAAAAACAGATAAGGGCATTTCATTTGGCATAATGGTAAGCATCTTCACAATAGCCAGGGAGACCAGGGTTCGATCTTCGGTGAAAACATACCAAAATCATTTGGCATAATGGTAAGAATGGAAGATCTGGGTTCAATCCAGTCAAGTCATACCAGAGACTTAAAATGGAACTCGATACTCCCTTGCATTATAAGGCCAGTATCAAGGGTAAGCGGATTAATGCTGTAAAAGGATTGACATCCTCCTCTACAACTCGGTATGGCAGATAATGGAAAGGTGGCCTTCAGGTCATCTAAACTATGGTGCATAATGAGAGTTGTACTATTTTCCCTCTGTATTTAATCATTTTAAAAATGGCTTTCAAAATTAAGCCTTGCAAAATATTTTTTTGTTTCTTGAATTTTCTATTTTTGTTAACTATATAGTAACCATTTATCAAGGCCCACGAGTACTGAGATGATCAGTAGTGGTGGAAATTGGATAAGTTATTTTATTTTAGAGTACAGCTTATCAAGAAGCTGTTCATGTAGGATTTGAAAATGACCATGTTTAATCACCTGGAAAGTAGTTCCATGGTATTATGTTCCACAGACTGGCAGTTCTAAAAAACAAAAACAAAAAAAAAAACCTGCTCATAGAACCTTTGCTTAGTTTTAGGTACAGATAGAGAGTAAGGGGCACTGCTGATAGTTATCATAACTTGTTCAGTGTTTGCCATGAAAGACTTACAAAGTGGAACCATAGAGTGAAGCTCGGTCGAGCATTTGTCATGATAGAGCAGAGAGAGGCTTGTAAAGTTTCTTATTTGAGAAAAGGAATTAGTCCAAATTTCAAAGTAGGTTTTGTACTCCATTCAGGCAGGAAACAGTGCTCTAAGCAGCTCCTCTCCAGATGTGTCAACAGTATTCAGTTTTAGAATGTACTTAGCTTTTATACAGGTAGAAAATTGCATTGGGAGCAAGACATCTACTGTAGTAGTAGTAGAATGATCCAACCATTTTCCCAGTGATTTTGGCAACGGATTTGATGTATGTGTTCCATTTCAGATCAGGAATGAAAGTCAGTACCAGAAGCTTATCAAAATATGGTGCTTCTCCAAGACAACAGCCATTCATTTCAATTGAGGTCAGCTGGAGATGAGAGCGTTGATGATGGAATAAGAGAAGCTCGGTTATAGATGCATTAAAATTATTTTCCCCATTGCACCATGTGCTCAAGGTCAGAAGAGAGAATCAGAAAGAATTTTATCATTGCCAACTTTTGAAGTGTTGCCATAGACTGTGATGCCACCTGCATAAATGTCTACGAATGATATAAGTATGTTATTTGGGAAGATCAGGAAGAAAGTTGGGCCCAGGATGAAACCATGAGGGGTGCCGACATTTATATTATACACTTCTGATTTCCGCCCATCAAGGACTACACTCCATTTAGAGATTCACTAATCCTGTGTGATATTACAGTTAGCACATCAGCTGTAAATTTAGCAGGATGAAAACCATATTGCATGTCATGAGTAGCTCGTTTTTGTTGAGGTGTTTGACTACTGACTACTTCTCTATTATCACCGATTTCAGTATATATATGTGTGTGTGTGTGTGTGTGTGTGTGTGTGTGTGTGTGTGTGTGTGTGTGTGTTACTCTAAGCTTTAAATTTTGTTTTTTTTCCTTTTTAGCCTGAGGATTTTTTCAAAGTTCAAGAATCCACTAGACTGACATTTTAAAAATATATAATAAAAAACATGATTGAAAACACATAAAATAATTTATTTAACGAAAAGAATTTTTAAACAAAAACCATCTTCAAGTAAAAATACATAAAAATTACAGTCGAAAGATTAATTTTTTAAAAAGATTTGCAAAAAAACTAAAACTAAAAATAAAGCAATTCTACTCAATTATTTCCTGTCCCTTCAGAAATGCATCGGCAAAGACATTCTGAAGAGGTTGTCCTCAAGATATTCTTTAAGTTGATTTTATGTTAAGAACAATGGAAAAATAAGATTATTATAATGTTCTTTCGTTAAAAAGAACAGGAATAAAATTAAATACATTTGTTTTTCCAATTTTTATAAAATAAAGTTGTATTTTTATATATAACAATGATGCGGTGACGTCTACAGGGGGATCGACAAATCAGTGGCTCCGGCTATTCAGTCATATTCAAACTATATCCCTTTCTATTAACATTTTACAAAGGAGAAAATAAGAGGCAATAGGGAGAATAGAAGGGTTTACATTTGACAGCCTCGCAACTCTTATTTCCCTTATTTTATCCTATTCACTTATTTCGTCCTTTAATCCTCACATTCCATGAACAATGTTTCTGACAAAGAGGGAGGATATGTTGATTTCTATCCATCCGCTACTCATTAGCTAATTTTTGTTGGGAAGTGATATTCATTTTTAACTCCTTACATCTAGTAGCTTCATACCTTGTCAGGAGCAATTTCTATTTAAAAAGTCATATTGAGACTATCTTCATTTCTCATTCTGTTTCTCAGTACTAGAACTTATACTTTAGTTTTGAAGCATACAATCAAGAAGTTACCTCCCTTCAGGCATCTCCAGGGAATCACTATTACTCAGGCGAATTGATTTCTTCTTTCTCTTCATTTCTTAACAGGCTTATTTAAAAGAGAAATAAATTTGTAGTAAAATTACCAAAAATGTTAATGTTTAGTCTTGTGGCTTCAAAAAACTTATGAATGAAATGTTTATCATTTAAAACTTTGGTTTCAGATATTTCAAGTAGCGAATTTTGCGAAACAAGAGCGAGCTGGCAAACCCATCTACTATGTAGATAAAAGTTTAATTATTCACAATAATTTGGAACAAAATAATAGTTCTAGCCAACATACACATATACACAAAACTATTAGAGCTCATCAAAACAAAGTTTCATTCATAAACTAACCACAAAATTAAGTAAAAATAAAATAAAAGGTGATTGGTGAAATTTAATTGAAAATTTATCTGTGCCTAAACCTAAACGTAGATTCCATGAACAAAGATTCTTTCCGGTTGACAACAATATGGTTGTGTTCAAGTCTAACGTAAATAAGTTCTTGATGAGCCGTTCCATATAAGTTATCAAATTTACCAAATTTTCATTACTAATGATTACTATATTGTCCAATTTCTACTGTACACTCTTTAACCCTTATCCTTGAGTGGCCTCTTGGCCTTGATAACGTGGTGATGCCTGTGTAAAAAAAAAAAAATTACGCTTTCCGTAATGTAACATCATTTGTTATAACTTCCTCACATTTGTTTCGAAAATTCAAGGATATTTAGAAAATAAAAAATAACTTTCAGAATTTTTGGAGATGAGGATATATATTTTACTAGCAGGGAAACCCGATGTTGCCCGGGATTGAATGATGATCAACGAATATTTCACACTCCTATATTTTTATTGTCATCGGAATCCGTGAAATAGCCCGGGAGGAAACTTCACATGCCTCCATACAGTAACTCAGTCCCAAATATATGTTACTCTACATTGCACTCTAGAGAACCTACTGTTTCTTTTATAAAATTATTTTATGTAGACTTCTTTCCAGTTAACGAAAAAAAAAAACATTAAGAAATTTACGTGCAGGGTTTGAACCTACAGACCACGTCATGGAAAAAAGAACAAAAAAAAAAACACTATCAACTTACTCACAGTAGAATTTTCACGACCCATTGTTCTATCATTGTCGATAAGCGACGACATAGAAAAAATGGTTTTACTGATGATAGAAAAATTAAAATAATGGCTTCAATTATTGATTATCGGTAATTATCGGGGGTATTCTGAGACAAAAATTAACTAAGATCACTCCCAGACTCATACACTCAAATTCTGTAAATTTTAAAGAAAATCTGTTAAGCCGTTTCGGAGTCCATAAGGAACGAACTCATACACAAAGTTGCATTTATATAATTGTAGAGATAGAGATATTATTCAGACTAATGTTCTCATATGAGAAGATTAAGTTTTAATTCTTACTTTCTAAGGGGTTTTAACCTGGATAAGCAGTGACCCACCTTATTAGCTGATTTATTTATTATGACAACAATATCTTCTTTTCATTCTTCTGACTTCCGAGTATATATCCAATACAGTTGGACACAGTTAATCAACCGAGACCCACATCAGTCTACATAAAAACATAAGATATTAACGGATATATACTCAAGAGTCAAAACAATGAAAGGATATTCTGTTGTCACAGCCCTAATTATGACTAAAGATTAAAATAACAAACTGAAGAAGGAAACGAAGAAAAAAAAAACAAAAAAAAAAAAAAAACAAATATGAAAACAATGTGCTTGCTGCTGGAACTTCGTTACGTGGTATACTTTTATCCAATACTAAACTCGGCAACAATATGTTCGCTACCAGAATTTCTAAATGTAGTATATACTCTTCTGCAATAACACAGTTTTCAAGAGTAAAGTAATTTACAATAATTTTAGCATGTCGAGTGCTATAATGTAAGTGACAACTTCTATTAGACGGTCTTTGCAGGTCACACATGATCACGACACAAATACTCTTATTCTAACTTGAACATGTTTTTTTTTTACATGCATGCACTCCAAACAGAGACGAGTTGTTTTATGAGACAACGGATACCCCCGTAAGAATAGTTGCGAGGGTGATTGTGAGGCAAGGGTTGTGCAATTCCAACCACACCTCTCCTGAATTGGCACTATTTGAGTCCAGTGGTAAGAAGTCCAGGACGAACTGGAAACAATGCCGAGATAAGCAGAGAGCACATACAGCACCTGAAATTCCCAAATGGTCACCTATTTTAATACTGACCATGCTCAACGTTGCTTAACTTCGGTGATCTAATAGGAATCAATGTGCCAACGTGATCATGTTGTATAAAATATATAATAATAATGCAATAAGTCTGTCTGTATGGTTGTCTTCAAGTCCAACATAAACAAGTTCTTGATGAGCCATTCCACTTAAGTTAACAAATTTACCAAATTTCCGTTACTAACGATTACTATATTGTCCAATTGACTACTGTACACTCCTTAACCCTTATCCTCCAGAGGCCTCTGGGCCTTGATAAGTGGTGATGCCTATGTGAAAAAAAGTCAAAACCAACATTTTCTATTAAAAAATCCGTATTTACATTTTCAATTAACTTAAGAAACTGTTCAGTGTTCACAAATTTATCAATATCTCATGATTTGTCCGAGATATTAGCCTTTTTGAGAAGAAAGGCATTGTCACTACTAAAACCGATTAAATATCTTCATTCCACAGACAAGATTCTTGTTTTTTTTTTGTTTTTTTTTCATTTATCACACCTATTAGGCACGGTCAAACGGAAGGAGGAAGTAAGTATTTTTTGACAGAATCTCTCTTTAAAAATCTACCAAAAATCACGTAATTATCCAATCAATACGAAATTTTCATCGATTAAGTGAAGAATGAACTTTATAATAGTGTACTTTTTTATAATCGATATTTATGCATATATTTTGCCTACAAACCCCCTTCTTTATTTGTGGTTACAAATATGCTTAAAATAATCAGCCGAAACTGAACAAAATGTATTGTGGAGAGGGTGAGGATTGTAGATAAAACAAAAAAAAAAACAAAAAAACAAAAACAACTGCGCACGTATCAGATTTTGAGGTTGAAAATCTGAATTTTGAATGCGTTTAATTTTCATCCATTGTGTTCTAAAGTGTGAACTTTGTTGAATATGTTATTAATTATTATCATCTTTTAGATTACCAAAAAATAAAAATTATATATTTTCATTATTTTTACGAAAAACACTACTTTTAAATATTTGAAAAATAAATTAATAATTTTCTTTTAAAGAGCCCAATATTGCTAATGTACCATTAAATAGAAAATACTTTGAAGAATCGATACCAAAAAAAGACAACACTCGATGAATAACTCCACATTTTCTTAAAAATACAATAATTTCTTTCGGCTATTTGTTGTTACATGATATGACTTCACTAACCATAAAGACCTACAAACAGTTGTTATCTCCCCTTTTCCCTTTTGCTGTAACTTCCGCTTGACTTAGTTTAAAGCGTGAGGGACTTGCATCTACCACACTCTCTCGTCCAGAAACACTTGGTCTTGATGGCACGGCAGGGTCAAGACGATCAAGCATGGTACTAAATGTAGAAGTTGTTTCCAACACATATGGCGCCTAGCATTCCCCAAAATGGTCACCCATCTGGTACTGGCCAGCCTCGTCGTTGCTTAACTTCAGGGAGAGGTTATGTAGACTACAAATATGTATCGCTTATGAAAAAAGAATTAAATCCTTATAAAGTTGATTCTTCACTTAATTGCCAATACAAACGTTAATAAATACATGGGAATTTACAAGACTAAATAGCTTAATTTATTCATATAAAGGCTACTGTAGTTTCTTCAAAAGTATCATTAAAATTTGAATTTTTTGTATTTTGCCACGCAAAATCTATAGACTGAGATAAAAAATGGAATTATTTGAAATTCAGGTATTTATGTTATAATATTTTTGCATAGTATAACAAATCTTCCTAAATCTGATTTAGACAAGAAAAGAAAAAAAAAAAAAAAAAAGAAAAGAAATTAATCGAGTCTAAAACCTTTTAAAAAATATATAAATGTGTGATCCATTGAGATTAAAATAGCGGTGAATGGTGCTTTTTGGGGGAAATTTGTAAATTTAAAATGCTATGAAAAATAGAAAAAAAGTTTTATATAATTCTGCTGGTCACACGATAAAATTCAGACTTTAATCTTTCTGCAAAAAAAAGGTGCTCAAGAATAATGGATTTTAATAGATTTTAATTTGTTTAAAATAAAAAACAATTTGTTTTTTCTACATTGTTTTAGCCGTGCGCACATATTTTCATCAAAACAGTTCACTTATGTAAATCATTAATACGACAATGTTTTGAAATCTAGTATATATATATATATATATATATATATATATATATATGCATACATTGAGTTTTACTTTTTTTATTACCGTATCTTTCTGTTAAGTTACATTATTGTTTCAGCTACCCGGCCGTTTTTTTGGCCGCCTGTAGCTTCCTCAGACTTTTACAGAAATGTTCGTTATGATGGGATGAAAGAGTGAATGATGCCAGGGGAGGGGTGCGAGAAGAGCGGAAAAAAGAGGAAGAGAACAAGGGGGAAAGGTGGGAGAGGGTTGCTCTGTATGTCGGTAATATTTTAGTTTTGGAGTTTAAGGACATTCCAAGCACCCCCTCCCACTTTTCCCCTTGTTCCCTTCCTCTTTTTTCCGCTCTTCTCGCACCCCTCCCCTGACATCATTCGCTCTTTCATCCCATCATAACGAACATTTCTGTAAAAATCTGAGGATGCTACAGACGGCCAAAAAATCGGCCGGGTAGCTGAAACAATAATGTAACTTAACAGATAGATACGGTAATAAAAAATAAAACGCGTATTTGCTCTACAACAGTATTGAGCACTTTCTTCAGGTTTTTATTAATTACCATTTCTACTATATATATATATATATATATATATATATATATATATATATATATATATATATATATATATATATATCAGAGAAAAAAGACTCAAACAACTATTTGTGACGTTTCTGAATTTTTGAGATGAGGATTGGTTGTTTGTAGTATTTGAACTCATCGCAGTGATTAGAGTACTTAGAAAAATCAATTGTACAAGTGATACTTTCAAGAAGGTTGAAGGTTCAATTCTCAGTGTGGGCAGCTGAAAAATATAATGGTGTGTAAATAGGGGCACAGCAGACATTTATCATATTCTAATCGTCTTATGTTTTTAGTACCATTTATACTTATGTTTGCGGCATACAGTTGAGGAGTTGATCCCAGGCATCACCAGATCTATACACACCACTGCATGGGGGAAGGTGGCAGTAACTAAATAGTTAACGACATAGCCTGACAATCTGGGCGTGTCAAGTTCGAATCCAGTTCATTACACAAAAACCCTTTCACTTGGGGATATTGGCAGCCTTCATACAGTCCCTGCCATTAGTACCCAATGTCTTTCTAGAAAAGAATTCTAACTAGAAAGATATCTGAGAAACAAATGCCAACAAGAATCATCTAATTCATACACAATCGATGAATAATGTTCATCAACAACACACATTTATTACATACTAGCGGGAAGGGGGGGGGCTTGGACCAGTCGTAAAATATGCTTAAATATATTTTAATTCATACAGATTCTGTATTTATTATTCCAGAGCCAATTCTCTATTGAAAATTATATATATACATATATATATATATATATACAATTATATAAATGCAACTTTGTGTGTGTGAGTTCGTTCCTTGTAGATTCCGAAACGGCTGAACATATTTTCTTTAAAATTAACAGAACTTTAGTGTATAAGTCTGGAAGTGATCTTAGTTAAGTTTTGTCTCAGAATACCCCTGATAATTACCGATAATCGATACCGTTATTTTAGTTTATCAATCATCGGGTAAGCTATTTTTTCTATGCCGTCGCTTTGCAAGAATGATAGAACAACAAGCCGTGAAAATTCTACTGAGGGTAAGTTTATAGCGTTTTTTTTTTGTTCTTTTTTGTATGACGTGGTCTGTAGGTTCAAACTGTGCACTTTAATTTCTTAATGTTTTTATTTTCGTTAGGTGGAAAGAAGTTTATATAAAATACTTTTATAAAAGAAGCATTAGGTTCTGTAGAGGGCAATAGAGAATAACATATGATGTTGGACTAAGTTACTGCATGGAGGCATGTGAAGCTTCCTCCTAGCCGATTTCACGGATTTCGATGACAATAAAAATATAGGAGTGTGAAATATTCGTTGATCATTATTCATTCACAGGTAACGTCGGTCTCCATACATATATATATATATATATATATATATATATATATATATATATATATATATATATATATATATATATATATATATATATATATACACGAAAGAAATTGAACTGTGATTCTCGTTTCAATAGGTTTCCTTCTATGGTCATACAAGGTAGATCTCTTTAAATAGAGACTCCATCGAAACAAGTATGTACATATGCAAGCAATAATATTTGTATAATAAACATATATATATATATATATATATATATATATATATATATATATATATATAATATAATATATATATATAAATATAGTCTTTGAAGTTTTTAACCTTTAAAACTATACAAAAAATATTTTTTATCATTCGTTAGAAAGCCATCTAGTTAGTAAGTCATTTAATCACCTGCAATCACTGTATCAACTCGCTCTCGAATTTATTATAGTACTAATAATTTATTTTTCAAAGGATCATCAGTTGTTTACCATGAAACACTGTTTCGGGGATTTATATATTTATTCTTTATATATAGATATATATATATATATATATATATATATATATATATATATATATATATAGTATTGATTTTTAAAAAAATTAAAAAACATGACTCGGATGCCAGCAGCTAGAATCGCTACCAAAACATTTAGCACTTCAGTAATAGAAATTTGCCGACAAGTTAAAATGAACATCTTGTATTTCAACTTGCCGACATATCACTCATCACACATTATTTTTTTTGTACACATTATTCATCAAATTTTTATTTTTTTGTAAAAATTATTCATCATATTTTTTGTACACATTATTAATCACGCCAAAGATTCTACTCATTTTAAAACCATCCTTTGTGTATGATTACTATTTCCTGTTAATTTCAGTGTCATGTGACCAGCAGTTTAAGAGTTTATCGGTTAAATATTCACACACACACACACATAGACATACATCTACTGTTTGATTTATACAGATGATACTTTACAGTAATATTTTGATTAGCCATTGATAACTGCGGTTTCAGCATGGATATAATATCTTACCCGTGGGTCTAGGAAATCTCAAATAATCATGGGTTTCCTCTTTGCTCTCGTCTTATTCTTTCCTTTTTCCAAGACGACGTCCATGGAGATTTTTTATATCACAAGCTGGAAACTGTCATATTTGACACGTTGCACACAGCACAAGAAAACTATTCTCGAAAAGAAAAAAAAACAGCCTGTTAATGTTTTGGATTCAATTAAAACTACCCCATAAATAAGTTGAAAATATATCGCCGACATTATCTTGCAAAGACAACCATACGAGTATTCAGGCTACAACAAACATTTCGGATATTACTATACCCTCAAAAGTTATGTCACCCAATGTGCATCTGTTTTAATTGCTGACATAATAATATAGTGACATCATCCAGTATTCTCGCTGACAAACCAGCTCATCATATATCACTGTATGGCAATAATTTCGAAAAGCTAGAAAATTTAAGATAATCTAGGAAGCTTCATGATACATAGTTGTTCAACTTTCTTAGAATGACCTGCCTTTTTAAAAAGTACTCTGAATTAGCAATTTAGGAATACAAAGTTTCAATTTCTTTCAGAGAGGATGCAGTCGGCCATCTTTGTTCTGCACAGTACTTGCGTGTTTGTGCCTAATAAAAAGTCTCTTTAGTTTACTTCTAAGTAGCTGCGTGATATTTTCTTAATGAACTGCTGAAGATCCCACCGCGGCCATCGCACCAGTTCATTAAGAAATCTACTTAGAAGTATAATGAAAAGACGTTTTATTAGGCACTTCATTTTTATTACATGTAAACAATAGGCAGAACCATAATGACTGACCATATCCTTTGCAAGGGTAATCAAGGGAAAGTAACTTGGTATTACTACACTGCTGGCATATTTATTTCTCTCCCACAGCGAGAAATGTGACACAAGGGTTGGAAAGTGGGATTGAAAAGTCAGCGTACTCGAGGAGGAGCACTCTGACCTACAAAAAATATCTCTGTATGCTCATCGACATTGTCTGAAACGGGAACCTCATGCGATTAGCATTAAACCCTTCTTCAAAGAGAGAAGGCAAAGCCGAGGAGGGTGGACCTCCTAGAACTGCACAGGACAAGCAATACACTGCAGTCAACAGGGAGAAGGTCATTACAAAAATGGATTAGACTGTTGGCTTTGGGATAGCCTGCAGCAAACTAAACTACTGGTGCAGGGTACTTCTAAAGATATCAAAATTTACCCATAATCCCCCACTCCTCCCTTCAGCCAAAATTTCCCTTACCTGAACTTTGACCGTGTAAATTGTGTTTTGATAGTACAAAAGGTTCCGTGATATAAAAAAAATGATGCAAAGAGTTAGGCATTTTTTTTTTACTTCATCTGAATTTTGGAGATGAGCATTAATTGTTTGTTTTATTTGAATTCTTCCAACTACATTTTCATCTTCAGTGTCATTTTCACAACGTTTCGCTCAGTGTAACATCCGACTTTCCTCAGGTGTATCTTGCCGAAGTTGGAAATTTGCATGGAATTTCGAATACAAAGACACATTCTGTAATGGATACAGTACTCGTTAAAATTCAGTTGTAAGTTACACTCTTCTGGAGGTCAAGGAGCCTGGCGAGTTCGGTTGAGTCGAAGAGAGAAGTTGGGGGTGACAGTACCGTTCCACGTGAAGTTGTTGTCAGTCTAAGATCTAGGAAGAAAGACAGTGTGTTGACGGTTTAGCGTTTTATACACTCAGTCACGTGACTGAGAGCTGGCTTCTGATTGGACATGCCAGGAAGGGAGATTTCAAATTCGCTCATGTTTGTTTGTTGCAAATCCGTCTGCTAAATATTCTCACAGTAGAAATATTCAAGATGAGTACAGTAGTCCAAATAATCCGTATAATACAAAGTATCAATGGTGATTTCAACTTTCAAAACATCATATTGGTTCTCTGATATAAAAATAAAGTGACACATGGGAAAATTTGAAAAGAAAAAATTTTGAATAGAAAAAAACCTTGAAAATAAAATGATACAGACAGTAAAAAAAAAAAAATGAAAAAAAAATGATACATACGGTAAAAAACAAAACAAAAAAAACTTGAAAATAAAATGACACATACAGTAAAAAAAACAAAAAAACAAAAAAAAACATTGAAAACAAAATGATACATACAGTAAAAAAAAACAAAAAAAACAAAAAAAAAACATTGAAAACAAAATGATACATACAGTAAAAAAAAAACAAAAAAAAACAAAAAACAAAAAAAAACATTGAAAATTAAATGATACATACAGAAAAAAAAATATTAAAAAAAAAAAAAAACGGGATACGGTTGCCATAGGATAGTTATTTTTTCAGGTTACGGTGTGGAATACGATGTTTTTGGGCCTCTGGTTACGGTATTTTCCCCGCCTTACGGTGTTATTCATAATGTTATTTGATTATATACATGTGTATCATAAACTGTACTGCATTTTGTTACTAATTTTTAATGCCGTATCCCGGGATTCTACTGTAATTTGTTGTTGTTGTTGTTTTTTTTTTTTTTTAACCTTTTGTTTGCTAAACATTATCTACTAAAAATTAAAACAAAAAATACAAGAAAATGATTATAGTCCCCCCTCCTCTGCATAAAAAATGTTTTACTATGAAACATTAAATGAATATTAAAACAAAATTACGGTAGGTCGTTTTGTTGTTTTTTATAATTTCCATTTTTCCGTTTCGTACCGTTGTTACGATTTGATTATCGGCGACGCTCGGCATAATCCGGCGATTGACGTCATGTTCCGAAGAAAGTCGAGCAGACGCTTAGATACGTCTCGTTCAAAATCAGCATAAGTACCTGAAATGTTATTTCAAACTTAAGCGTGACAAACCAATACAAATTCAACTTACAAAACATTTTTGCTCGACAACCGGACAGACCGACCGTATTGATATTTGTAGACATTTACAAACAAAATTTTTCATCCGCTTAAGAATTAACTGAATGTATTGTACTGAAAAACCGGGCACTTGAGTTATGAAGAAAATAAAATCGTAACAAGTATCTTGAGTGAAGTTGTTCGTCCGTTGAAACGACAAGGTTAATCTGATCACCGTGTTGTGGAGGGGGGGGGGCGTCATCACCGCTGAGTGCGGAGATCGCTGATAAACCCAATTCGCTCTTGGAAAATTCTGCTGTAGTGGGATAGGGAATGGTAAAATGGTAGCAGGTGTCTGGGAGGGGGCTTCAAAGCATTGTTCTTCCTGTCTTGCCTGCGTTTCTCTGCAGCAGCTTTCCTGTCACTTTCATATTGCGCGGTGGTGGGGTGAGGAACCGTCGTGATCGGCGGCTCGAAGTGGTGACGGGTCAAAGTTGAAGGCCATACGTAATGCCTTTCCTTTAAAATGTCTTTAAACGGTTTTCTCTGCGAGTAATTTACGTGCTGGAGCTCACCAAACAGAAGCTTTTGGGGTATTCTAGTTTGGCATGCAAGCTACATGATTAGGATGACAGGGATACTTGAGAGCCCGACACGAGTGAGGATTTCTGTATCTGTTATCCTTTCTGTGGTTAAATTCAACACGCTGCTGCCAAAAATTCGCTATTCCAAAACTCGAATCTCTACTGTCAAAACTTGCTATTCCCGCAACCAAATCTAAAATCTAAGTCATCACAATCTCTGAAAAATCAGGCTTTTCATTTAAACCGGAAGTATCTCATTTGCATATGAGGTAACAAGATCGTAAACATATAAAGAGAAAAGCCGTCCATCTTTTTTTCTTTAGTGCATGGGTGCCTATAGGTTGAATTAAACAAGTTTGTGCCAATTTTTAAGGCGTTTAATAACAGAATAACTTATCTTGCCCTTGGTAACATTTTAGACACACTTTCCTTAAAATTGTACGCAATCTACGTACTCTTTCTTTTAACTTTGGCGGACCCTTAATTTTATTCAAGTCAAGAGGGATAAGTTAGTTTGTCATCCTGAATTGGTCGCACAGCTCTTCTACATATATCCACGTATGTTTTAACAATGAATTCTATTTTTACTGGATCATTTTTCGTAAGTTTTTGGAACTTATACTAATTTTTCCATGACACATAAGTATGTAATAATGTTTTCACCGGAAATGCGTTGGTTTTAAAAAAAAATTAATATAAACAAGCAGAAAAAAAATGGAAATCGTATATGGTAGTTTTAGTCCAATGTCTGTTTAATTTTGGGTACTTGTCAACGCTTTTACTGGGTGTCAACTAAACTTACTTGCATTTTTTTTTCATAATAAGTCATACATACAAGTCATTTGGGCTAGGTGTCCTTTTCTGTCAGGCTGGGGTATGTTTTCATACAGTTCTAGAAGGTCCACCCTGCCAATATATATATATTCTCTCGCTCCTGAAGCGGTTAGTTTATTACTACTTGCCTGAAGCGCTCCTAGTGAAGAATGCCAACAGGGCTGTTTAGGCGGCTTTTGTTGGCCAGAGTACTCTTCCTTGTGGGCAATGCATTTTTAATTTTCACCTTTCGACCTTTTGTCATATCTTTCCGCAGTGTAAGACAGGTAGTTTCCACACTTTCGGGAATACCTCAGTCATTTACCTTTGATACAATCCGGGCAGGTGTAGCTTAAAGTGCGTGTGTGTATGTGGGGCAGGGGCGATTAGGATGAGCACAGAAGATTATGACAGCATGATATTGATTTTAGTTTTGATTCATTTTACCTGCCTGGGCACAGGTATAAAAATGCGCCACAGCATTCTCAGCACTAATCTGCTTGAGGAACCATGAAATAATTACATTTGTAAGCGTTCCGCATCTCAGTCAAATGTGAGGGTACCGTTTTTATAGTCTCTATTTACTTGATTCCCCCACAAGAGCAGGGTTTGCCAAAAGATTAGTTTTTAATCTGGGGGGAAAAATCAGCTCCTCAAAATGGGGGCACTCTGAATAGGGACAGAAATAGGAATTGCTTCAGTTGAGAAGGATTTCTACTTCATTGACCAAACAGATCAAAGTGGAGTATCAGATCAGATGCTATGCTTGAAGCTTGATAATGACAATTTCACATGAATAAAATGGTTTCAAGTTTACAAGTAAAAAAAAAAAAAATCTCAAGTTATTCTATTTTACTTGACTTTTAAAGTAAATGTACTTTGTTCTCGGTCACAGGAGGAGAAATACTTCGAGACTGAGGTAATTTTTATCTTTAATACCTCTTTTTATGGGTGGGCAGGACATCCCCACACATAAAAAAACAACCTTATATCCTACATTGCTTTCGTGGAGCGACAAGTGATAGGGTTTTTCGAGGCAATTTCTAGTTTCATTTCGAAAACAAACAAATCGGTAATAAAAATGATTGTTCTTTGGGACGACAGAGGCACCTTATGTTTTCTTTTAAATAAGGTTTAAGGCTAAAAATTGGATCATCATACTCGACTTTTAATTTATGAACTAATTCAAGTCAGAAATTACTTTCTATCCGTCAGTTAAAAGGTTTCAAAAATCACTTTGAAGCGCTCACCAAATGATCACTGCCAGACATTTTAATCCGTTATTGTATAACATCTTAAACTTTGTGAGCATTCGAATGTGATTTTGGAAGTCTGCAAACTGCCATTATAGGGTGGAATGATAAAACTGTCGCCCTAGAAAAGACGACATGATTCTATTTCCGTTTGATGAAAACCGGTTCTCTTTTTTTTTTGTTGCAGACCATCTACTAATTAGCCAGTTGTGTACAAATCCCAAGAGCGATAGGAACCTTCTGTCATATCTGAAAGTGATACAATGTTCAACGAGAGAGACCAGATGTGCAGATGTACAACTCCTGCTCTCTACTGATCTGAAGTTATGACAACAAGACCATTACTGGCATTCACAAAATGCATCGCTAGATTGCCACGAATTATAGGGGCATGCCTAGGGTGATGAAAAAGTTTCCAGCCACGGTTATGGTCTTTGATGTGGTTTCAAGTGCCACCTCATATCTTTGTAATCGGCTTGAAAGTCAACACCAAAGTGTACCTGGGTCTGCTGAAGAGTGTTGTGATTCCCTGGTACAATCTTGCAGACCCTGGGTGTGGTAGCAGGTCTCGTCGCAGGCCCACAAATCCAAAGAGACCCAGGCTTCAGAAGGAATGCTACGACTTTATACACTTCTCTCACTGACCCACCTCTTTCCCGACCTTAACCTGTTGGACTACTTCGTTTGGTCATATGTCAAGAACATCACCAACATGACCTCCCACCACACTAAAGCCAGCATGATCCTTACCATCCACTGAGTATTCACTAATCTTCTGCACGCACTTGTGGAAACGGCATGCTCCCAGTTCCAGACCAGTATAGAGGCATTGATTGAGGCTGAAGGCGGCTACATGGAATAGATGTCAGCTTTACTACATAATCAAGCTACCGGAATTGATTTTTTTTCAATAAAAGTTTTAAAATCTGTACTTTTTTTTTTAGAGGTACACTTTTATCGTTCCACCTTGTAGTTAATTTCCTAAATCAAAGAAAATATTAATTTTCAAATGTACCCCTGTCGTACTAAAGGCCACAATAAAAATCTTAAAATTTTACCCATTGCTCCCATGACGTCAATATAAAAGTGAGTCTTTTTTCATGGGATTACTGTGGAAATATCTGGAGAAATGAATAAAATAGAATACTTTCGACTTTAATGTGAAGTTCATTTTACTTTATAAAAATGACGTAAAGTGATTACCCACTTTCTAACCACAGAGTAGAATAGAACGAGTAACCATTTGTTTTTTTTTGTTGTTTTTTACCAAAACAGATATATTTTTTTTCCAACTAAGCATCTGCCTCTGTATTTTTCAACAGAATAAAAGTAGGACCCTTAAAAGATAAACATGGCCAGCATTATTCTTAAACACTTAACAGTCAGAGATGGCATTATAAAAAAAGAAAGAAAAAAGAGAGACAAAATGAGACAAAAAATCTAAAACTTGCAACTATGAAAAAATAAAATATAAATAAAAATGGCAGCCATTTTGGAAATATCCCAAATGGTTACCCGTTCTGTCATATGTGGTCAAGAACGGGGTTATCATTTTGCGTGAAAGTTATATAGTCAACTGAACCCCCCACACAAAATACTATTTATTAAATGTTCAGGTATTTTCTCGTAATCGCATGAAAAATAGAATCTCAGTTTGATTTTTTTTTGTTACAAAAGTGCAAAATCTTACAAAAAAAATATTAACATTGTTAAGTTCAATTTTTAGAGTAGGGACTAAATATCTCACCTATTTCGCCTGGTTTTCGCCCACATTTTCGATAACATTGATTGTTGTTGTTGGTCTTAAATTGTATTTTTTGTCCTGAAATTAAATTATAATTTACTTTTTAATCTCCTTGAAAATATAACTTTATTGTTATAAATTTCAAACAAGTAAAATATTTGTTTATTTCCTAATATTACGTTGTGATTTGGCTTTCAAGCGCACTTGATGCGTATTTTATTTTATTATAACTTTATTAATTCAATCTTTTTAAATCACTCGCGACCATTTGTTTTTCTTACGTTAGAAATATTTTTACTTAAAAAAAACAAAATAAACTTTCACTGAACAATTAAAAATCTTTTTGACATGACAAAATAAACGAATCGTGAAATTTTTTATAGTTTGCGCCCCACGCTGTCAACGGAAAAATAAAAATGAGGTTCTTTTGGTGCTTCTGTTGGGGACTTGCATAACCCCCCTGAAATAAATAAATAAAAAGAAATATACTACCAAATAATATAAAAAATAAACTTAAAAGAAAAATTACTTTTAAGTGTGCGCCAAGGTGGCAGTCTGTATGAAAGAAGGAAGAGAGGAAGGTGAAGACTTGGGAGCGCGAGAGAAAAAGTACGACTGTGTTGTGGCGAAGTGAGAGAAAGAGAGAGTCAAGCAATGCGGAAAAATGAGGGAAAAGAGGGAGTCCACCGTGCGAAGTGGTGAAGTGAGAGAAAGAGAGAGTCAAGCGTGCGGAAAAGGCTGTCATTTCAGCTACTGAATTTCACTCGGCGAGCATTGCTGTTGATATCGCTAATCCCTTTCTCTGACGAGAGAAGTTCTTCTTGCCTTTTATATTTCTTTAGGGCCTCACAGAGGCTTGCAAAAATAAGTTTTTTAAATCGAGTCCTGATTGGTCGAAAATTCATATTTTTGACAAAAAAAAAAAAAAAAAAAAGTGCTTTCTGCTACGTCGGTCATATCTCAAGCGTCCTGCTTTTTGACCCAAAAGGTTTTGTGTGGGTGAATGCTGGAATTCTTGCGCCAATGAATTTATACATTTTTAATGTGTGCGTGTCTCTTAGAAAAATAAAATAAGAAACAGCACACGTCTTTCGGAATATTGAAACAAACGCATTTCATATAAAAACACTTTTCCATAGTTACGTGTCATGTTAAAATTAGTATAATTTTTTTAAAAAATAACGAAAAAT
Source organism: Euprymna scolopes (assembly GCF_053919585.1). Lineage (NCBI taxonomy): Eukaryota > Metazoa > Mollusca > Cephalopoda > Sepiida > Sepiolidae > Euprymna > Euprymna scolopes. Next base: position 44,603,431 of record NC_136518.1, read on the forward strand.
GATTCAATAGATGTGCTAGATCTGTTTATCGGAAAAAAAGAAATCGTACAGAGTGGTCGAATATTTTCCAATTTTTTTTTTTTTATTTTCAATGGTGGATTTCAAAGAAATCAAGGGAGATAAGTCAGTTTCTGATAAATAACGAGATTTTAAAGACTTTAAAACTTTAAAATCTACAATAAAACTATAATTTAATACATTTTATTTTTACTTACAATTATTTTTTTACTGTATCATTTTTCGTAATTTTTGTAATTTATACTAATTTCGACATGACACATAAATACATAATGATGTTTTCACATAAATTATGTTGGTTTTAAAATCAACTGTTCTGCACAAGCACCATTGTTGTTTTTTTTTGTTTTTTGTTTTTTTGTTTTTTTTTCCTTTTGTGCGATTACGACCACAACTTAGAAATACCGAAAAATAAGATGAATAAAATATTTTTTATATTAGAGTGAAGATTCACTTCACTATATTGATTTAATTAAGTTGAAAACGGTGGGCTGTAGGAACCTGAACCCGAATCTGAACCTGTCTGAGCATCGTCGGTTGTTTCCCCTTGATTGTGACCGAAAGGGACTATAGAGTATTAAGAACACTACCGCCATCTAACCTCTTCCACAAAATGAAGAACCTTGGTCCCCCAGTAAGCAATCCAATGAAGCCTTTGTTTTAATGATCGATATGTTTGGAATATACGTTTAATACATGAGCTGTGAATAAAAATACAGTATATTCTAACAAGATGTTTTCAGAAGAATGACAAAATCTACCCATTTTAATTTTATTCGACTATTTTTGAAAACAATAGAAAGAAAAAGTGTTTGGGGAGAACGAAAGTTCAAAGTATCCAATGAACGTTCTTGATGAAAAAGGTTGCTGTTTGTGCAAAGAGAAATTGGGTAGCCATGTTTGTTGTTGCACGCGTTTGCATCTGTGTCTATTAGCGTAGTTTTTTTTTATTCGTAAGAGAGCTTGTTTTGTTTTATTTTTTTTAGAATGGAGTCACTACTTATCAAGAGTTGGAAGCCACTCGAGGACAAGGGCTAATGAGTGTAAGGTGCACAGTGAGACAATAGCATAGTGATCAGTAGTGATGGAAATCGAGTAGAATTTGATTTTTACAGGGGATGGCTCAACAAAAATTTGTTTACATTGGACTTGAAGACAGCCATGTTGTAGTTAGTTGGAAAGCAGGCCAGCGGTATAGAGCTAACTTGACAATCTGAGTAAGTTATATTCATACCAATCGAGCATACGTTCTCGACACATTCTGACAAGATTTTGGCCATTTTTGAGCAGGGAATGACTTTTGCATCTATTGAGTTGAGGTCCAAGGAGGTCAATCCTCCCCGGTTTTAACTTGTTTTTTGGGTTGAATACGTTTACTGCTTACTGCCGAGGAATGCCGATGGAACTGCTCAGTTAATTTTTAAAAGGCCAGAGTGCTCTTCCTTTAGAGGCGCTGGCTTGATTTTCCCCATCTTCTAACCTTGTGTCGCATCTTCCTGCAGTGAGAAAAAAGTAAATACCCACTAACTTCGTATTATTTGGATTGTTTGGACTACTATTCTCATCCTGGGCATCATTTTCACAAACGTTTCGGTCGATGTAACCGTCGACCTTCTTCAGGTGTATCTTGTCAAACTCGAAAATGTTTCAGCCGTACTAAGGAATTTGAATGGAATTTTGAACAGAGCCCTTTATTTAATTCATAGGTGTAACATGCTCTCATTCCGTCAGCCATGACTGGATAGAAGTTCAAAGTAATTCACAATTGTAGTTTTCGGCTGGCCACACTTAGAATTGAAATAATACGAATGACCATTCCTCATCTAAAAAATTCAGAAACCTATTAACTTGAGTGCAAGAATGGCTGATTATATGCTGGCGCTGTTTAGTTATCTGTGAAAGTGATTGCGCCTATCGAGCCCTCAAGGGCCGGGATTAGTTTTTAAGAACATACTCAAATGCGCCAGGTAAGAACGAAAAAAAAATGCTTAACAGTGTAAATATTTTTGAGAACATTTCGTTCCACTCTTCGCTGGATTGTGACGTAGGCACTTGTGTTCTCTCCGACAGAAAAAACAATAAAGAGGCAGAAAAACGCCGTTTACGTTTTTACACTACGTGCTAGAATTCTGAAATAAACCGTTGATAGATTTTGCCCATTGAAGATACATAAATACTGTATTCGCTGTTACTACTAGCAATGTAAAATGATCACTCACTTCTTGACCACATCGCGTAGGGCAGAATGGATACTTCATTTTTTGCATATTTCCAAAATTGCTGCCATTTATATTACTATTAGATTTTAGTTTTTTTGTTTTTTTAATGTTTTCACCCCATTTACTTTTCAGTATTGCAACCTCGAACTTCGGGTTGATATTAAAGTTAATGAAGAATCTTTAAGAATCTTCATTTTTTTTCCTGGGAGGAGGCATTTTTTTAAACACAAAATAAATGGTTACTCGTTCTGTCCTATATAATGTTATTAAGAACTGGTTGATCACTGACATTTTCTGGTTAGAATGTTAATGATAATTTTACAGTGTATTTATATAATAAAGCGAACGCCAACTCTAAAGTTTATATATATATATATGTATATATATATTTTAAAAATAAATTATATATATATATATATACATATATATAATTTATTTTTAATGCCTACAGACAGTAGTTTTATATTTTTTCGGAATCAACAATGTAAGAAGTTATGATTGCTGCTGGTCATGGAATTCGAATCCCTGCAATGAAGCCATCTCTGTCTTCATTTGCACGGACCATAACCCCAGGGTCACTGCCACTTTTTGAAACAATAAAGTGCAACCTTAAGAGCAAATGCTACATAGCCCACTACAGAATTCAGATCATTAGTTTTCCAACGAGCCTTCATTTGTAAAATTCTGATTAATAATTGCCGAGATTTCGAGCTTATAAAATTGCCAAAAATGGTGGTATGGCTATATATGGATATATCTATACTCGTAACCAAATTGAATACCGAAATGCACATATCTTTGGATCCATGGGATGAAACGGCATAAAAATTTTCAGGCTTTTTGAAGATTATTATAATATTCTATGGTCCAAATTTTATGACAATCGGTAAAAAAGAACCTATATTTTCAAACCAATAAAATATGTCCGAATTTACCTACATTTATACATATATAGTGTGCTAGCAAGCAGCTTCGGTGTTGCTGCTTTGGTTGTCTCCCCTCCATTTGTAAATTTTGTTGCTTCGGTTAACAACATCTGTTTCGATACACAGAAACAATCATAATTATTATGGCAATTGTTGAATATTTTCCACCCTGACTCATCAGAAGAATAAGAACTCATAAATTTTCAAAAGAAAAGAAAAAGAATTTGGGCATGATTACATACATTAAAAAAATCCAAAGAACAGTCGCATCGTTCTTTATGATATTTATGCCATCTTATATATATATATATATATATATATATATATATATATATATATATATATATATAAATAAATCAAATTTCTTTTTATGAACCGGTTATTAAATTTTTGAAATGAATTCACTGAAGCCCGATGAGTAACATAGGCATATAATATATTTGTAAAATTCACCATTTAGGATTCTACCCAAAAATAAGTTTGATACAAAAAAGAATTGCTTCGCATCAAATGTTAACTTACATCTGTATCTGTGAGAATATATATAAAACATTCCTTTATATAGTTAATTGGCACTGTTTGGGTCCAGTGGTAAGGAGAGGTCCAAGTCTGACTGGAAACAATGTCAAGAAACGGAGAGTACATACAGCACCTGGAATTCCCAAATGGTCACGCATTTTAGTACTGACCAGGCTTAACTTTGGTGATCTAGTTTTAACTGGGGTGTCAATGTGATTATGCCGTATACATACACACACACATATATACATACATATATATATATATATATATATATATATATATATATATATATACATACATACATACACACACACACATATATACGAACATATACACACACACATACGAACATATACTACACTAACCCTCAAGCTGAGATAATGATATGAGAACAGAATATATATTACCTGCATCTGCTACTAGTCTCTCGCTCCTAGACAAGGTTCAAAAGAGAGTCGCCAACCTGAATGTCCCGAACTCTCATCTAAGCTTCAGCCTCTGTCCCATCGACGAAATGTAGCATCCCTCTGCCTGTTCTACAAGTACTTTAATGGTGAATGCTCTGACGAACTGCAAGCACGTGTAGCCCCTCGATGTAAATACCCCTGACAAACCCGACAAGCAGCTAAATCCCATCCCTTCACAGTAGAGATCCCTAGATGTAAAAGAGCCTCCAGTAGTTTCTTTCCCAGAACCGCTAGACTTTGGCATTCCCTTCCGGGTTCCTGCTTCCCCAACTGTACTGACATGCAGAAGTTCAAGTGTGACGTGAACCGACATCTTGCTGCCCAACTCCCTACATAGTACCATTGTAGCTTATGTCCCTGATAGTAGCTCCCTACATCAAAGTGGCAATGTGCTTTGTTTGGGGTGAAAATGGAATAAAAAAATTTTTTTAAAATTATCTGCCTACCTTGAAAAATAAAACAAAAATAGAGATAATACCGGAGAGGATCCTTTCATAAATAGGATAAGGTAATTAATAACTAAGTATGGTACTACGACAAGAGAACAGATATTACATTATCCCCTTCTCCCAAAGGAGGACGTAATACATGGGAGAATGATCTTATGTCGACAGAACCTATATTACCCTACTCACTGCTTTTTAAAGATAATGCAGTAATAGATAAAACCAGGATTTTTGTTTTCATTTGTTTAAAAATGCCTAGTCACAAAAAACATGTTTTTATGGTTCTGTGGCTTTTTTGTAAAGATCAATGTGTAGCACATGTTCTCAGCTATTACTATCGACAAAATTATTGCATATAAGAAAATTATGTATTTAAAAAATTTTTTTTTTTACCCCAAACAAGACATTACGACTTGAAACGTAAAGGGTTACTATTTGGGATTGTGTTTAACAGGAGACTGTGGGGAGTTGAGCAGTGAAATGTATACATTAAGACTTCAGAAGGTTAGTACAGTCAGGGAAGCAGGAAACGAGGTGGGAATTCCAAAGTCTGATAAAATCTAGCAGTTCGAGGGAAGAAACTATTAGAGTAGAAAGTTTTCCAGTATAAAGGCCTTAACAATGTAGAGGTGAGATTTTAATGATTGTCGAGTTAGTTTTGAGTATATACATTGAGTGAGCACAAATGTTATGAGTTCATCAGAGCACATTACATTAAAGTACTTGTAAAATAGGCATAGGAATGTGACGTTGTGGTGATGGCACAGAGGTTGGAGCTTGCCAAACAGTGCAGAATCACTTAGATTTGAGACTCTTTTTGAACCCTGTCTAAGAGGTGAAGACTAGTTGTAGATGTATCAGCCAAGATATAGAAACAATACTCCATGCACGAGCAAATTGTGGCTTTATAAAGAAATAGGATGCTCTCTGGTGAGTAATTTTCTAGCACGGTAGAGGGAGCCAAACTTTTTTGCAGGACCTGCTCATGAAATAAATATTAAATTAAGTATACTGAAAACTGTTTGTGGGCTTTTGCCAATTAATATATATACGGTGTTTCAAAATTTAATATTGTATCATAGATTTGAATAAGTCTAAGCCGTTTTAATGTTAAGATACTTAGGATGGGTGGAGAAATACTTTCCCATATATAATTTTTCCAAAGTGGTGACGTGTAATTGCTGGAAACAAATTGAACCTCATTTTTATTTTTTCATTGACAGCGTGGGAAGAGGGGGCAATGGATAAACGTTCAACATTCTTTTAGTATCAAAAAGTTATTACAGAATTAAAAAAAATAATAATAAAACAAAGATGTCTCCCTAAAATACTTTCGCTTTTTCTGGTTCATATGCCCCCATTCCGAATTCGTAGCAGCAGGCCGATATCAGTAGGCTTTTTTCTACCAAAATTGTCATTAATGTTTTTTTTTAATGTTCAACATATTTTAAATTGATATAAAGTATTGCACAAAAAAATAATTAAATTAAAATAAAAATCATTTTTGGTCCCCCGACAAAAGGAGGGTGGACCTGTAAATTCACTTTTGTCTATTCGTCTGTCCGCACTTTTCTCAATAACTACGCCTTGGAATTTTTTGAAATTTTGCACAAACATTGAACATGATATGAGTAAAAAAGTAACAGAACGGATTTCTCGGGATAAAAAAATAATTAAATTAAAATAAAAATCATTTTTGGTCCCCCGACAAAAGGAGGGTGGACCTCTAAATTCACCCTTGTCTATTCGTCTGTCCGCACTTTTCTCAATAACTACGCCTTGGAATTTTTTGAAATTTTGCACGAACATTGAACATGATATGCATAAAAAAGTAACAGAACGGATTTTCCGAGAAAACTCCAGTTGCCCCCCATACGGGTGCATTTCAGGTTAAGATGGTTAAAATTGACACTTTTGTGCTTATTAAAAAAAATTGATGCCTTGGATTTTTATAAAACTTTCTGAAAAGTTGTAACTGACTGACTTCGATTTAATTTTGTTGTCTATACTTCATGATAACTCTTTTATGTGCCTCATGGGCTCTTTTAGGGCTAATAAAAACACTCCATTTTGGGAACTATTTTGCCATATTTGTCCACAATTTTCTGTGTATGTCTATTTAGCAGTTTTGCATGGTGCTGAACTCAAATTTAAATATGTTAAGGCCTTGGGGACTTTTGGGGCTAAATGGAGAGGAGGGGGCAAATGATGGACCTACTCATTTCTTTTTTTGCACGGTGCAGAACTCAAATTTACATATATTAAGGCCTAAAACTGCATCGTTTGTTCATCTTCACCTAGATTTGACGTTCCCTGGGGACTTTGGGAGCTAAATGAGGAGGGGCAAATGCTGAACTTAGTCATTTTTTATGCCTCGTTCACTCGTGCATTCACGGGGGACATGCATGCTTCACTTGTTCTTATTTCAAATTATTTAATCAAGTAAAAAAAAAAAAAAAACGTTTTTTTTTTTACTTGATTAACAAATTTTTAAAGCTACTCTAGTAAATTACCTAACAATTTAATTTCATTATTTTTACTATGCAATAATTTATATCAGTTGATTACTAAATTTAGAAAGCTATTTGTTTTCATAGTATTTTAAAGTTAAATTCAGTTTTTACAACATTTTTGTTGATCAAATTGTTAGCTAATTTGCTAGAATAACTTTTTAAATTTAGTAGTCAAGTAAAAACTGGAATTTTTACTTGATTAAATAATTCAGAACAATAAAAATGATTTTGGTTTTTATTTATTTTTATTGGTCAAGAATTTATATCAGTTTGAAATATGTTAAACTTCAAAAACATTTTTTTCTACCGAAACGGTCATTAACAAAGTATATTGATATCGGCCTGCTTCTATGAATTCGAAATAGAGGCATGTGACCAAAAAAGAAGCGAAAGTAGTTCAGGGAGACATCTTCTACAGGAGAACCCAAAGTGTAAACGTACGTCATAATTGACAATTAATTTAATAAAATAATTGTCAATTTAAAAAAATGACTGCATCGATACAAATTCTGAATAAAAGTTCATATTTATAACCTTTAACAAGCAAAGTAAAATTTTATTTCAGGACATAGAAACACAATTTAAGACCATTGTAATCAATTTTATCTACAATGTAAGCGAAAACCGAGTGACTGAATTTCGTTTTGTTGTAATATATATATATATATATATATATATATATATATATATATATATATATATATAGTGTGTGTGCTTTCCTTTAGGAGTTAAGGAAAATTGCTTAAAATTGTAACTATGAGGGAGAACTTTGGAATGGAGGTCGCAGCAATTTTCCCTTTGGAACCTCCACTGTAATTTTATTAAAATTACATTAAGTGATTTAATTACCAGTAAAAATATATAATCGAAAAATTCCAGGCTTATGATATTAATCGAAAAAGTTTATCAACAAAAACGCTTGGAAAAGGCACTATTGCTCTATTATTTAATGTCCGATTCTGCTCAAACATTGTTCTCTTGAACTATATTAAAGTTATCTTCTGGTAAATTATGCTGTGTAACCAGAGAATGAATTCTCTAATTCTGGAAATCAAAAATATATCTAAACTCACCTATATGCGGATTTGACCCCGGATATTTCATCTCTTTGTCTCTTTCTGGCTTGGTCTTGAAGCTAGTTGGACATGTTTGGACCTAGCTGTACATATTTGGACAGATTTGCTTAGTTGTCAGACTGCAACAGAGCTGTTGACGTGTGTGGAGCAGCAGCATCTCACACATGCAAATGACCAAGCTGTGCCGGGAGGTGGCCTCACAGCAGAGGAAGAGAAGGAAAATAAAAGCGGAAAGAAAAAAGGCATCAGAAGAGTTGAGTGAGATGAACATGAACAATGTGGCATCAGAACGATTTTGAAGCACGAGTTAGTGTGAACTTTTAAGATGCAATCCGAACTTCAACAAAAATGGTCAGACAACCGTGCGCCATGGGTAGACATAGTAGCAGGAAGAAAAAGAGGGATTTGGAACAACGTGAGCAGCAATAGCAAGGCGAAACACGTGCTCGCAAGAGATTTGAAAACCCTGCATTGCATCGAAATGAAAATACTTATAAAATCAAGATGCAGGCATAGTTTGGAAAGTACCATGAATAAATCCCTTTTATTTCAACTAAAAGAAAAGCAGAGTCGAATTTCTTTTCTTTGTTCCCTTGTGAGATTTTCATACACAGCATTGGGTCGGAGTAAATATTCAATGACCACATTACAACACTGCTGATTCTATGCTCTCAGATCTATCTAGTTAGTCAAGATGGTAATATCAGACAGCTATTTCAGCATGGCTCTTTAATGGTTGCAGAATTTGTTTACAAAATAGTTTTCAGATAATACAAGGTAGGTCGTACATACTTTACATAGTCCATGCACGTTCTCTATTTTCTTTATCCTGGCAATTCATGCTTATTTTGGTTGTGTTCAACGATTTTTAATATGGACTCTTTTTTAATTACACCTGTATTTTTCACTTTTTTTTTATGTATCATTTCTCTGACCAACTGAGAAATTAAGAGAAATAAATTCAAACGTCTATTTATTATCACCATTACTTTATCTTTTCCTCCATTATAATCTGATCTCTTGTTATTCATGATAACATAACAGTTAACGTGGCAGCATAACATAGGATAGAGAAGAAGTGCCAACACATGCGTCACTATACAAGCGATAAAGCAACATATCCAATAATTGCAAAAAGGGATTCAACACGTGCGTTGTTGTAAAAACGTTAAAATTGAAAAATCAAATATTCTTTCCAAACACGTGTTTCTATTATACCTCTTTGGATATCCATTATGTTAATGTAGACATTGGTTACCTCCCTTGCTTGTGGTGATATAAATAGGAGTCGGCCATCTTGGTTTAGTCAGTTCGTTCGTACAGTTTAGACAGACTACAAGTGTCTCAACAAATGGTAGCAGAGATATCCCTCTGTGTGCGACAAAACGAAAAAAAAAAAAAAAAAAATTTTTTTTTTTTTGTACAGCTTGTCTGTAGCACTAGACAGATCGGATATCGGATATGGCAACTTCGAACAAACAACCTCCATTGTTGGAGGGGGAGGATGTTTACGAGAACTGGAAGCAAGACGTTGAAATGTGGTCGTTGTTCACGGATCTTTCTGAGGAAAAAAAAGGGCCAGCAGTGTTTTTGACGCTACCACCGAATATTAGAGAATGTGTTCGTGAATTGCCAACAAGTGACATCGGCGGACGAGATGGCTTGAAGATCTTAATAAAGAAACTGGATGACATATATTTAAAGGATGAACACACGCGCGCTTACATGACTTTTAAGGAATTTTACACTTATAAAAGACCGTCAGGTACCAGTATAAATGACTTTCTTGTTCGTTATGAGTTTTTGTACCAAAGATTAAAAAAATTCTACATTATTCTACCGGAAGGAGTGCAAGCTTTTCTTGTTTTGAACGCGGTTAACATATCGGAAGAGAACGAAAAATTAGCGCGGACAACGTGTTCTGTTTTGACGTATCAAAACATGAAGGAATCGATAAAGAAAGTATTTGGTGACATTTATCGTGATGAAAATGTACCGGCAGTGAAATCAGAGCCCGAAATCGTCAACTATAATTATTCTAAACCGGGTAACAACAAAAGGCGTTTTCGTCGAGGACAATCTAATCCATGTGACCGAAGTGGAAACGTGTTGTTGTGTTACAAATGTCAGTCTCCGAACCATCTAATTAGAGAGTGTCCTAGAAATACGCCCAGGTTTACGAAAGCGACAGAACAAATACACTTTACGTTGTTCATTCAAGAAAATATTTATTTGAACAGTACAAATGAAAAAATCTCAAATCTTGTAAAGGAAACATTTGGAATGGCAGTCTTGGATTCTGCTTGTACTCGCACACTGGCTGGCGAAGTGTGGCTTGATGTTTATTTAGATACTTTAAATGAAAGTGACCTGCAACTAGTGAAGTATACGAACTCAGACCGGAGTTTTTGTTTTGGTGATGGAGTGGCTGTCACAGCAATTAAAGTTGCTAAATTTCCGGTTACACTCGGAGGTATAAGAGTTTATATCGAAGCAGATATTGTGAAAAACGACTTGCCTCTTCTATTAAGTCACAAATCAATGAAGACAGCAGGAATAGTGCTAGATTTCCGGAAAGATATGTGCTGGATTTTTGATAAATGTATTGAACTAAAGACCACAACTTCAGGGCACTATTGTCTCCCCTTAACAAATAAGTTGTTGGATCATAGTGGTACTAAGAACATTGTATTACATGTTCAGAATTTTGGTCAGTGTTCTTTCACAGAAAAAAAAAAAAAGCAGAAAAACTTCATCGACAGTTTGCTCATGCCTCGAAGGAAAAACTTGTTTCCTTGGTTAAAAAAAGTGGCAAATTCAATGACAAGGAATTTATAAAGGCGATTGAGGAGGTTTGTGAAAACTGTCAAATTTGCCTTAGATTTAAAAAAGCTCCACTGCGACCGGTTGTGGGATTGCCTCTTGGCAATAGATTTAATCACACAGTTTGCATGGATTTGAAAGAGTTCATCCACAATGAGGTGTGGATACTACATCTCATTGATGCCGCTACCAGGTATTCAGCGGCAACATTGATCAAAACAAAGAAGAAGGAGGAGATCATCAAAAACATCTTTATGATGTGGATTACCTATTTCGGATCTCCTGTTCGTTTTCTGAGTGATAATGGAGGTGAATTCAACAACGAACACTATAGACAGATGAATGAAAAACTCAACATAGAGACCTGTACTACTGCCGCAGAAAGTCCATTCAGCAACGGTACTGTAGAACGTCATAATTTGATAGTTGCTGAGGCAATGAAAAAAACAATTGACGATGAGAAGTGTGAACCTGAAATTGCCTTGGCATGGGCTATTTGTGCAAAAAATGCCCTCCTCAATTACTCTGGACACAGTCCAAATGAACTTGTATTCGGTTTCAATGTAAATACACCCTCAATTCTGACAGACCAGTTACCTGCTATGGAGTCCTCTACTACAAGTGACATGGTGAGAAAAAATTTAAATGCTCTCCATAGTGCAAGGAGAAACTTTTTGGAAGCTGAGTCCAGTGAGAGAATTAGGAGAGCTCTCAGGTCTAATGTCAGAACTTATGCTGATGAAGATTATGCTACCGGAGACCAAATCTATTATCGGAGGCAGGGTTTTAAAGGATGGCGTGGTCCAGCAAAAGTGTTAGGCAGAGAAGGCCAGTTTGTCTTAATCAGACATGGCGGAGCATTTTATAGGATGCATCCGTGCCAATTGATGAAAGTGAATAAAAACAACGAAAAAAGAACAAAAAAAGCTGAAATGCTGGGAAACACTACAGAAGGGAAGAATGAATACCTTCCAGTTGAGGAGGAGGAGTTGCAGAATCAAGTGGTAGAAAGTGAAGATATAGACAGAGAAGAAGTTGTTGATAGTTCTACCAGTTTAAGAGATAAGACTGAAAAACCTGGCCGAAATAAGACCATAACTTATAAAATAAATGGAAGTGAGGAGTGGAAGAAAGGAAAGGTTATGTCAGTACAGCCTAAATCAACTGGCAAATATAGTCATTGGATCAATATAGAACCTGAGGATGAAAACGAGGATCAAGTTTGTATCAACTGGAATCATATTGATCATTGGAGAGAAGTGCCCCAATATACTGAACAGGAAAATGTAGTCCTGCTCACCGCTGAACAAGAGCAGTCGAAAGCTGTAATGGATGCCAAGCATAAAGAAATAAAAAACATGAACACCTATGAAGTATTTGAATGTGTGCCATACACAGGTCAAAAAACAATATCCACAAGATGGGTGATTACTGAAAAATTCAAGGATAATCAGAAAACAATGAAAGCTCGCCTTGTAGCACGAGGCTATGAAGAAAATAGTAATCTGAAAACGGACTCCCCAACATGTAGCCGTGAAGCTATGCGAATGGTCATGCTAACCGCATCAATAAAGAATTGGATGCTGCAGACCATAGATTTTACCTCAGCCTTTTTGCAAGGTGGTATTTTAGAGAGAGATGTGTACCTGAGGCCACCATCTGATGTTTGTCCTAAATCTCAAGTGTGGAAATTAAAAAGATGCATCTATGGATTGAATGATGCTCCACGGGCATGGTACAAGAGAGTTACTCAGGCTTTGATTGAATTAAAAGCAGTAGCAAGTGCTTATGATAATGCATTGTTTTTGTGGCATGATATTAAAGGAAATTTGACTGGAATTCTTGCTATGCACGTGGATGATTTTGTTTTCTGTGGAAACACAGAGTTTGAAAGGGATGTGATTGCAACATTGAAAGAAAAATTTAAGGTGGGATCTCATGAAAGTGGAACATTCAAATATGTTGGACTGAATGTTAATCAACAGGAAAATGGGATCACTGTAGAACAAGATCTATATGTATCTTCCATATCTCCAATAGAAATAAGCAAAGGCAGGATACTGAGGAAAAATGATGAACTGAATGAAGAAGAAAAGCATGAGTTGAAGAGACTTGCAGGTCAGATGATGTGGGTTTCAACTCAAACACGCCCTGATATAGCTTTTGATGTGTGTAAAATGAGCAACACTGGAAAGCATCCCAAAGTAAAAGCCTTATTTGAGGCGAATAAAGCCTTATCAAAATTGAAATCCAAGAAGGGTTCTATAAGATTTCCAAAATTGGGAAAGCCCTCAGATTTACACATTTTGTGTTATACTGATGCCTCTTATGCCAGTCTGGAAGATGGATCTTCACAGGGCGGTTTTGTTGTCTTTATTGGAGGAAGTACTGACAAAATGGCCCCCATGTGTTGGGCGTCAAAGAAATTGGACAGAGTGACAAAAAGCCCATTGGCCTCAGAGACTCTTGCTCTGAGTGAGGGAGCTGATGCTGGTGTTTTGACTGCGGTTATGATACAAGAGGTATTTCAGTTATCTAAATTGCCAGACGTTCTCTGCAAGACAGATAATGCATCACTTGTGGAGACATTGAATTCCAACAATCTGGTAAGCGATCGACGATTGAGAATAGATGTAGCAAGGCTGAAGGAAATGAAGAGTAGAGGGGAGATACAGATAGAATGGATCAAGGGTTGTGATCAGGTCTCTGATTGTGTGACCAAGGCAGGAGCTTCGTCTGAGCTTCTAAGGGACTTGTTAAATCAGAAATAAATTATTCACTTGAGGACAGCAGCAATGTTAATGTAGACATTGGTTACCTCCCTTGCTTGTGGTGATATAAATAGGAGTCGGCCATCTTGGTTTAGTCAGTTCGTTCGTACAGTTTAGACAGACTACAGGTGTCTCAACACATTACATTAAACAAATCTTGTATAATATTCAACCCTCGCATAGTAGCGATAAATATCTTCAAGTTAAGATCAACACATAGTATCTGTTCTGATGCTACACTTTTCTATTTTATTCTCTATCACTGGAAAAGAAATACTTCTAGACTTAATGCATCTAAAACCAAGCTCCTATCTTTACATCATCAACGCTCTGATCCCCATCTAGTTTCAATTGAAACGGAGGGCTCTCGTCTTAAGGAGGTTGCATGTTTTGACAAGCTTCTGGGCTTGACCATTGCTCCCGATCTGAAATGGATTCTTCAGATGCTGCACTTCTATTTCTTGTTCTCTTTCGGTGGAGGAGAAATCCTTCACGACTGAGACAATTTTTATTTTTGTACCTTTTCTCCACGTTAAAAAACGACGACCCTGGTGTCTAACTCTGTCCCGTGGGGAGGCATAGTAAATAGGTACATACATCAAATCCGCTGCGAAGGCCGCTGGAAAAATGGTAAGATCCTTCTACCATTCCAGTAGATATCTCACTCCTTATACAATTCTCTACCCATATAAAAACCAGATACGGCCATGATAGAGTACTGTTGTCACATCTGGGCAGGAGCTGCTAGAAACAGCTTATCCTGCCTTGATAGAGTTCAAAATAGACTTTGTAGCTTAGTGGAGGATGCCCTTTTCTCTTCCCTGCAATCTCTTCCCCACGGAAGAGATTTTGCGAGCCTGTCTCTGCTTTATCGTTATGTTCATGGTAAGTGCTCGTCTGAGCTTCAATCTATGGTCTCCCCCCCCCTCATCAAACTTTCATGATAAACACTCGTCTAGCCAAAACCACTATCAATAATTTCCCACATTCTTTATCTGTGCCTAAACCTAAACGTAGATTCCATGAAGAAAGCTTCTTTTTCAGAACTGCACGCCTGTGGAACTCTTTTCCGATTGCCTGCTTTCCCGCTTACAATTTGATTATCTTCAAGTCCAATGTAAACAAGTTCTTGATGAACCGTCCTCCTAAGTAATCCAATTTACAAAATTTTCACTTTTTATGTATACTCATTAACCCTTATCCTCGAGTGGACTCCCGGGTCTTGATAAGTGGTGACTCTTTTGAAAAAAAAATGATAAAAATAAAAATAAAAAATTGTTTTAATTTAAAAAAAAACTAAGGTAATTTTTATTTTTGTCCCAATCCAGAGTGCCTTTTTGGAGAGATGGATTTTTGCCACATTATAAATCTGAGAGAGTTGGTACTTGGCGTTTGGTCAAGTTTTAATATCTCTTCTGCCGTCGGTTAGAGTAGTCCTACTTGACTGAGACAATCATTATTTTGTCTCATATCCAAAGTTCCCCTATTTTGGAAACCTTTTGTCTGACTTTAATCCCCCTCTTTTGGGGAGCCAAATTAATAGGCAATAATTTCTATCTTCTCTCCTTCTTCCACTACTAGGCACTTGTTTATTTTCATCACATAAATCAACCTTTCTTTTTTTTATGTCAGTATTTTTTGGACACCTTAAATTAATCAATAATTGCTTTATGTTGTTTGATGTAAAAGGTGTTTTTTAATCATTTTCTTTGCCAGGAAAGAAGAAAGCGATTTAAGCATACAAAAACTGATTTATAAAAATATTTAAAAATGAATAAAATTAAGAAAAATTAAATCTGAGAAATTAAACAGCTGGCTCAAATAAATATATACGAAGGGCGTGCAATAAGTAATGCCCCTGACCCACTTTCCATAGCAGTAGAGCAACAAAACTTGGCACAGTTATTATTTTTTCTCTACATAGGCACCACCCAGAGTTATGCATTTCTCCCATTGTTTGATGCAGCTCTGGAGACCGTTTTTGTAGAACACCCCCGGTTGGTCCTCCAACCACGACATGGCTGCATTATCTGGGAAACGCTTTCCTTTCAAAAATAACTTCATGGCTGAGAAATGGTGAAAGTCAGAGGATGCAAGGTCAGGAGAATAGGGAGGATGGGGAAGGATTTCATAACCACACGCCCATGCTTCTGATCTGGTGACATGCGAGTTGTGGACCGGAGCATTGTCATGCAGGAGGAGGGTACCTTTGCTGATCTTGCCCCGCCTCTTGATTTTGATAGCTTTCCTTAATTTCCTCAACAGTGAAGCATAATAGGCTCCTGTAATTGTGGTACTCTTTTCCAGGAAATCTGTCATCACTACTCCGTCCTGGTCCCAGAAGACTGTGAGCTTGACCTTGCTAGCAGAGGGCTGCACCCTTGCCTTCTTTGGAGGTGGTGAGTCCAAGTGCTTCCACTGCATTGACTGGGCTTTGGTCTCTGGATTATAGTGATGGACCCAGGTTTCATCCTGTGCAATCAGTCTTTTGAAAAACTTTGACTTATCTTCTTGGCACATCTCCAAATTCATCCTCGAGCACTCGACATGTTCTCGCTTCTGGAATGGTGTGAGCAATCTGGGAATCCATCTGGCAGACACCTTATGCATATGCAAATGGTCATGAATGATAGTTTCCACAGACCTTTTACTAATCTTGACATCTTGGGCTATTTGGCACATAGTAATGCGCCGATCTTCCAAAATGGCAGCCTCAACTTGACGGACAGATGCCTCATCAATCGCAGAAGGGGAGGTGCGACCAGGTCTTGGAGTTGTTTCCACAGACTTCCGGCCATGTTTGAATTCACGATGCCAGCGTTTTACAAGGTCATATAATGGGGCATTATCACCATAAGTTTCTTTCATTTCAGTAAGGTCTCCTGTGGTGTGCGTCCTTTCAAATACAAAAACCGGATCACTGCTCGACATTCAACAGGCTCCATTTCACACCTGACTCAGTTTCAACACCTGTAAAACAGAAACCACAATTAGTTCAGAGCTGCAATTTGCCACATAACCCGTAGAGATATAAATCATTGCACATGCAAAATTTCAGCTAGATCAGACAATTGGAAGTGGGTCAGGAACATTACTTATTGCACGCCCCTCGTACGCAGGAAACTGCGTTGTCTGGTATTGAATGGGGAACACTATGTCCTTGTTAATAACATCACTTAGCAAATGTTTTTTATGTATCGACTCAAGATTAAACACAATTTCCATTAGTAGTTTTTTTCAGCTAACCACAGAAGCAAAATTTGCATATACTATAAAATCCCAACCACAGCGTTTAATCTTTCTCTTTCCTGTGTTTTTTTTTTCTTTTTTTTTTTTTTTTTTTTCTAGAACAACACATCTGAGCCCTTTGGCTGGAAATACCCTCAGTAAAAAAAAATACACATTTGAGAAGAGACATTCACAACTACTATACGACGAAAGAAACACATACACACTACTTACTGAATGCATGTACACACAAGTCCACTGACATACACGGTATCACTACTAAAACAGCAGCAAACTAATATACACATACATTTATAATATCTATTGAATTTATACACGCTTTTTCAAAACAGCAAACTCGCACAGCACCAGCCGAAATGAGCATGTGTACTCGATTTTTCCTTGCAGACAAAACTTCTTTCACCTAGAAAATTCTCAAACTCTTAACTGTCATATTTTACAAATTCTCTATCTTTCGTTGTGTTGAAGTGTTAGCAATAAAAATTAATCATTTCTGAATGGGCAGACTTTTTTTCACAAGGAACTTACCACATATCAAGGCCCGGAGGCTACTCGAGGATAAGGGCTAATCTGTGTATTGCAGTCATTGTGACAGTGTAATCATTTGTCGTGGAAATTTGATATAATTAGATTATTTACAAGGACAGTTCAATAAGAACTTGTTTACATTGGACTTGAAGACAGTCATATTGTAATCAGCTGGAAAGCCGACCAGAGTTCTATAGGCAGACAATTCTAGAAAAGAAGGTTTGTTCATGGAATCTATGTTTAAGTTTAGACACCGATAGAGGGTGGGGGAATTTATTGATAATGGTTTGGGTTAGATGAGTGTTTTTTATGAAAGATTGGCGAGGGATAATGTGGTTTGAGTTGTCCCCCTTTGCAAATTGGCTGTTTAGAGAAATGGAAAACTAGATGACTCTGGTTGATAGTCAATTTGCATAAGTGGAGAAATGGGCAGCATATAAACGGTACTTTTTTTTTTTAAGCAGGGTGAAGAGCGCAGAGAATGAAACGACGGTTGACGGTGAAGTCTTTTTGTGACGGTGAATTATTTTTGGACGTTGAAGAGCTCAACCTTTTGGAAGGAACAGCTGTGTCTTATATATTTTTTATTTAATTTCTTTTTTTTCTACTTCACTACAGATGACCATAGATTGGAGCTCAGTCGAACACTTGCCATGAAAGTAATAGAGCAAAGACAGGCTCACAACGTCTCTTCTGTGGGAAGTTTACTTTGTTATGGCCGATAATAAATTATTTATTTGAACGTATCACCATTCCTCAGTGGGTGCGCCAAGCAATAACATCTTCTACCCATCTTTTCTCGAGAAGTAATACCAGGGAGAATTTCTAAGAATCAAACAGAGTATATACTACACTTTGATCCTTGCACAAGATAATAAGACCAAACAACTTTTAAAACGACTCATTTATTGCACGAGCAGGTGCTTGTTTACAGCCATTTCGTTTTGTTATTCATAAAAACGTATCAGATTTTTTTTTTTTTCTTTTTAAATCACGAATTTTCAATAAAATTATCAGAGGTAAAATTCGAGATTATTTAGCAAATTGGACAAAAAAATAAAAAATAAAATAAAACTGTTTTAAATCAAAAACCGAACATAAAAAACGTTTTTAAATGTTCCAAAACTAGGCGATCAGTGTGAAAAAAAAATCGCATAATCTCTTTCTTGGGTGAGCTTTCACCACATAATAGAGAACAGATTTTTTTTTCCCCGTTGTGTTAATAGATGCATATTGGCATGTTATACTGTAGAACTTGCTTAAGGTATTTTCAGGGCTGTATTTTTTTTTGGGGGGGGTGCACGAAGATTTAAGCCAAGAAATAATTTTAAGGTTCAACGTTCTATTTTGTGGCTCAACTTCATTTCATTTGAAAATGATTAAAATGATTTGGATTAAAAGTTTTACGGAAGGAAATTCCAATGTAAATGTTTTTTGGGAAAACAGACTTCTTCATACGTTGTTTTGTTTTGTTTTTTTACAGCAGATAAATACACAGTACTACTATACAAATAGTTATTTTTTTTTCTTTTCATACAGAGGTATAGTACTTTTTTCCTTTCATACAGAGGTATAGAAATACTTTGTACAGTACCCAAGGATGACGTTACCCATAATCGGTAAAATGGACCCATATATCTTTAGATCATCCATTAAGGAGAAGAAAACTGATGCAAGTCCTGCACTCTACATCCTGAATCATGCCTTAGGAAAAGCACACAGCACTACCATCTATTTATATACATATGCATCTTGATGGAGAGTATAAAAGGCACCGTGAATGTATTTTCAGTCGCATCATAACTCTTGCTTCCCCTACTCTGGCCTTCTATCTTTATTACTATATCACTAATAAGGGAAATAAATGTTTTACCTGGGTTGACGTTACCTGCCTGATCATCTAAGGACCTGAACCTTTGAGTAACTCTCAAGGCGGTTGTCCTATCAGAAGATACAGAAAACTGAGATTGATGTATTGCCATTTGGTGAATAGAATCTGGACCATGCAGTAGTTTCTAACAGGGCCTCTCGATGTCATATTAGTGGAAGCTGCTATGGCTTTTCTTTCTTCAATGATTTACAAAGATAGTGCCAACTCATTCTCTCTATTGTTTTGTCTATCAACCCATCTCTTCCATAAAATTTTCCAACCCGACATTATAAGCTCTAAAGCAAAAAAAAAAAAAAAAGCTTAACCCCAGTTCCTTAATTTTTAATGTGGGTTCCTAATATCAAGTCTCCTTTCGTGGTACAATGATAAAGACCCTTTTTTGAAGGAGCTTGAGCTCCCCTCGTTTAAAAACCTTATGCCAATTTTAGGCATAATTTCAATCTTGCTATTATAAACATGATGACTTCAGAGCGTGTTATGAATCCAATTTTTATCCAACCTGGAACAGACAGATATTTATATAAACTTTAGAGGCAAAACTGTCTAAACGTAAAAGGCAATAATCTCAATGAACTCGTCACCTAAGCTTTTGAAATAACAATATCTCAGTCTCTTTATTTTTCATATTCATCTCTCTCTCTCTCTCTCTCTCTCTTTCTCTCTCTCTCTCTCTCTCTTTCTTCAGAGAGAGAGAGAGAGAGAGAGAGACATAAAGAGAGATGCATATTAAAAACAAAGAGACTGAGTGGTTTAGTCATTTTTTTTCTTGCTGACTGTTATTCTTATCTTCATAGTTGATGTTGTTCCACCATGTTTCGGCCAACTCATACTCTGGCCTTCTTAAGGTGGTTAACCGTAACGGGATAGAAATGTTGAGTCTTGTAACGGTATCCCCAGTAATTACTGCCTTCCATAGTTATTGTTATTGTTGTCTCGTCACATTTTGGCCAACTAATCCTCTGGACTGCTTTTTGGTGAAACAACAACAACAACTATGAAGCTGAGAATAACAGTCCGCAAAAAAAAAAAAAAATGAACACACCAATTATGAAGCCTCATCTCAAAAGATTAAAAAAAGTAAAAATAAAAAATGATATACAAATAGACTAAAATATTGCTATTTCACAAGCCTTGGCTGACGAGTTCATTGATAACCAGTTGGATTTTGGATGCTGTTAATTGTTAAAATAAAAAATATTTTTATAAAAATATGCAATATTCACTTTTTTTATACAAGCATTCAATTTCATCATTAATGACGATGAAAACCCTACCAATTATGGCACTGAGAACTCAACAAGAAGATCCAATATCAGACATTGGGACCTCATATCAACCCTTTGATATAAAGCACGTTATATCGTCTATGGATTACCGTTTATGAATCGGGCAGCTTGTTGTAATGTCCAGGACATAATAGCCATTATAGAAACATCCTCACTCTACAAACAAGCAAGTTACTCTCCTCAGCAAACGACCATGTTACACTTTTCCAATATTAGAGGTTTACATTCCAACCTTCCACCAGGAATTGAAATATACTTACAAGAGACAAAACCAGACATATTCTGTTCAGTTGAAAACTGGTATCGGTTAATCTGCTGCAAATGATTTCATGATTGAACGTTATTTAAATGTAACACCAAAACCTGATCCTCAAGGACATGAACTTTGTGCCTACATTTAGGACTGCCAGGAACAAATGCAAAAGTTATAAAAAGTGTGTCATGTCCGTTAAGTTTAGAGTAGCTGAGCAGAAGCTGGGTTTCCACGTTCAATGTAAA
Source organism: Euprymna scolopes (assembly GCF_053919585.1). Taxonomy (NCBI): domain Eukaryota; kingdom Metazoa; phylum Mollusca; class Cephalopoda; order Sepiida; family Sepiolidae; genus Euprymna; species Euprymna scolopes. The sequence goes on from NC_136518.1 coordinate 44,624,664, forward strand.
CATATTCTTACCAAACTCATAAACTCCTATCAAATAATGGCCTTTGGGCTTTGATAAATGATGACTTGTTAGTAGAATAAATAAAAAACCCTGTTTATTATCATTATTATTATTAACACACTAGGAGTCTTCACACATAACATCATTAAAGATTTCTCTTTGAGAACTATCTGTCGTGTTCTCTGGAATCTGAGTGACGAAAAGTCTCTCCAGATTTCCAGTACTCGCCACTTCTTTTGATAACCATTGCAAATGAAATTACATTATCATTATTTACCATTGATTTCTCAGTGGCAGCGATCATTGAAATTTGGATGGCAATAAGACTCCCCAAGGTCCCAGTCCTCAACGCACTCATCCAGGGGAGGCTTGGTTAGTGCTTTCTCTCCTCGGTCATTCCATCCTCTTTAACCCTCCACGACTATTTAGTGTGATGCCAACACTTTTGAGTGGGGGGGGGGGTTAACTTAGAATTATACAGTTTCAGTTTTTTTTATTTCATGGCGTTTCTTTATTTTTCGCATTTGTAGAAGTTTCTATATGTCCGCCTAGCGCTTATAGCTCATGTTTTTGTCTCCATATTCAAGGGTTTTCCTTAGAAATTTCAGCCATCCCTCGGATTCCAATCTCTCCTATTTTTTTTCAAAGTTTTACAGTATTGTTCCTAATACTCCTAGTATTGTCAGTGTTATTTTGACTTCCTTCATGTCTGATTTATTAGGGCGATTCTCCTTAACCAATCAGCAGACACCATAAAAAACAACAAATTAGGAAGCAGAAAGACAGCTGCAGGCATCCACAACATGGAAGGAAACCAAAAGTAAACCAGGATGCCGAGAAGTACAAAAGAACCATCATAAGCACCAAAAGCACAGCATCCGTGTGAACTCTGTAAATGCCTGCCAGAGAGATAATGAAAGGATATTGGAAAAGTTCGAACAAATGTCTTTCAACACTATCCAGTGTTATGTAATCATAGGATACGGTTAAAGTTTTAATTGAACATTTAAAAGCCAAGCACATGCCGTCTGTATTGATCAATTTTTTGCTTTTTTTAAAATTTTGTTTTGTATCTGTTGTCAGCTAAGAAGTTTGCATATGAGAGAGTAACGAGGTCCAAAGAGAAAAAGGGAGTACTGAGATACGGACAGAAAGAAGATGTACGAGCTTGAGAGAACTGGGTTTGTAAAACCTAAGTAAAATGAAAACTGCCCCTTCCTTTACCAAGCCAGTAGTAAAGGCACACATCTGTTATGAAGCTTCTCCAGCCTGCTTAAACAGTCGAGATGAGTAAGATCGGAAGAAGATTTTTTTGTGTTTTGGGAGCTGACAGGCGAATCTGAAGGTTGTGTTTCTTATTTTATTTTTCTAAAACAAACAAATACACACACACACACACACACACACACACACACACACACTAAAATTTTTAAATTCATTTGCACGCGAATTACAGCATTCACCCACACTAAACTTGAGTCAAAAAGCAGGACGCTTGAGAAATTGCCGGCGTAGTTGAAAACACTTTTTTTCAACAAAACTATAAAGTTTTGATCAATCAGGGTTCGATTTAACAAAACTTATTTTTTTGGAAACCTCTAAAGAAATATAAAAGGCAAAAAGAACTTCTCTCATTAGGGAGAGACATGGACACCAGCAGAAAGACAAGTCGCAAGTTGAACGCTTGCTGAGCGAATTCAGTAGCTGAAATGACAGCTTTTCTCGCACGTCAAAGAATATTGCTTGACTTTCGTTCTCTCACTTCGCCACAACACGTAGTCGGACTCTTTCTCCCACGCTCTCAAGTTATCACCTTGTTCCCTTCCTTCTTTCATACACCTTTGCATGCACTAAAAAAGTAATTTATTTTCTTTTAATGAAAATAAACAAAAGTTTATTTTACATTATTTGGTAGTGTATTTCTTTTTATTTATTTATTTCGGGGGGGGGGGGACTTATGCAATCCCCCAACAAGATTCACGGTGGAGAAGAATAAGAAAAAAAAGACGAAAAAAAAGAAAAAGACACAAAATATGCACGAGTGACACTTAAAAATGCCAACTCAACCGCGAATGACAAAATAACAGATATCAGCGAATTCTAAGCTACTTCTTTGTTATGTTTCTTTTCCCCTCTACTCTTCCCATGTTGACCATGTTGACCAGTGACTCTCTGGCACAACGAACATTTTATTTATTTTGTGCTTAATACAGATGATGTTCCTTGTTCAATTCAATTAGTTAGAAAAAAATTCCCATTCCATCGATTTCCTTCGTTTTATTGTGTTATGTTCACTTTTTTTTGTCATTATTTCTTGACTTTTTCCTTTTTTTTTTCAGCTAGTATTAGTTTTATCCTTAATAAAAGCTAAAATTTCATTTCATTTTTGTCTTGTAATTTCCATGTGTTCCGCTACTGTGTGCATTCCACGGGCGCCCTGAGAAGATATATTCAATTCCTTTCCCTCTTTTTAAAAAAATGTTCATCTTTACTTTTTTTCATGTTATGTCCATTAGTCTCTTGCCATTCCCAGCATATTCCGAGGTGTAATACCAGAATCAAAGTGACCGTAGGACAGAGATCTCCACAAATCTTCTAATCAAACTTCCCACCCTCCCTGGCTTCCACTTTCTGAAAGCTAAAGTTAACAAAGGGACAGTAGGCAATGCACTTCCGTTGTGTACTCTCTGCAAGATGTTCCCACACATGAATGAGTCCAGCAGAACAAGTACTCCTCGGTGTAACAAAGGATGAACCGACAGTTTTAACAGCATATAATAGTTCTAATATTACGCAACACAGATCAATAAAACTACAACGTTCACAGAAACGAGAAAGGAGAATGCTTAAATTCTTTGTTGTGACACTATCATAGGTCTACCTTCTACTAGAGACCTTAAACTGGTAATCCTACATTGTGCAATTCAAGAAATCCCGATTTCAATAAAATCAGCATGGGAACTAGTTTGACAGTATCGATAATTTTGAGGGTGAATATCATTGTCCTGAAACTAAAAAATGCACCATACATACGAGGGATGAAACCCAGACTGAATTGGAGAATATGGTGGAACAAGGCATCATACGCAGAGTAACTTAGCCTACAGAATGGGTTCGCAGCTTGGTTTATGTGTGCAAAGGTAATGGTAAACTGATCCAAAAGATTTAAACTGGGCCATCATCATCACACAATTGAACAGAGAACCAAGGTCGTCCATAGTAAAGACTCCTTCCGGAAAAACACTTGGTCAAAATCGATAGAACCTTAGGGTAGACCCATCCGGACCACAGCAAGTTCTGAGGTACACCCAACTGAAATTCCTCAGTAGCCCACCAGAAGCTGTTCTCTCGGTGTAGAAATAAACGACGCACAAAAGCAAGTCACTTCATAAACACACACCTCGGGGCACCAGACACAAATACCTCCTATAACCATACAACAGATCAAACAAGATCTGGACGTATGTATAATCAGATCTCTTAAAAGGTTTGGAGATGGAGCAATGACAAATTGACTTTTTTGTTTTGTTTTACAGTTTACTAAAATTCTCTTTTTCTTCTCTTTCCATTTAGTCAATTGAAAGAATGGGGGGGGGTGCAATAGTATGTCATCATTAGCTCCCGTTAAATTACTCTAAAAAAAAAAGGGGGGGGGATACGAAAAAGAACCCTTGGCTTGGAGCGCACATTATCTATCTATATATCTAGAAAAGTGAGAATGTGTGTGTGTGTGTGAGAGGACACTTCTCAACCTATATACGCAACGAATTTTTGATCTACAGACTTGAAATTTGGTATAAAGGGTATTCAGACACGTGGAAAACTTTATAATCGGTTTTCATCCGGAAAAAAAAAAACAGGTTGCTAAGAGGTCAAAATTGAAAAAAATTGTTTGTGGAAGTCATCAGATTTTTATCTGTTTGTCAACTGTTTCACGACTGTGCATGCATGGTTGTGAAACATGATAGCTTCCTTATGTTAAGAAGAAGTAGGTTTGAAAATACTTTTTAAAGATCGTGGTAAGCTGGTTTAATGGTTATCATACTTGACTCACTATTGTTAGGTTTTGGTTTCGATCTAAGCTTGAATATATATTTTTTTTTCATTTACAAGAAGTGAACTGTTTCAAAAAAACAATACTCACATGTACATTTCTCAGTTTTTGTAGAAATTAAAAAATAAAATTTATGCGTATTTTAGAACCGGGCAACGCCGGGCGGCCTGCTAGTATATCTATAGAAGTGATAGTGTGTGTGGGGAGGGGGGTGAAACGATACCTCTCAACCTATATACTCAACGAATTTTGATTTAAAGATTTCAAATTTGGTATATAGGGTATTCAAACATGAAAAACATTTTAATCGGTTTTCATCCAGAAAAAGAGTGCTTTTAAGGGGATCAAAATGTAAAAATTGGTACTTGGGAGTCATTGGATTTTTATGTTTGTTAACCGTTTCATGTGCATGCGCAAATCATTCACATTATGTTAAGAGTAAGTAGGTTTTAAAACAATTTAAAGATCGTGTCAAGCTGGCATAATGCTTATCGTACTTGACTTACTATCTTTAGGTTTTGGTTTCCATCTTAGCTTGAATGTTTTTTGTTTTTTTTTACTTACAAGAGGCGAACTGTTTAGAAAAAAACAATACTTGCGTGCACATATCTCAGTTTTTTCTGTTTTTCTTTTTACTTCATTTTATTTTAAGCAATTTAAACTTTACATTTAATACCGGGAAACGCCGTATACATCTAGTATATCTATAAAAATGTGAATATGTGTGTGTGTGTGGGTGTGTGTGTGTGTGTGTGTGAACACTTCTCAACCTATATACTCAACAAATTTTTTATCTACAGACTTGAAATTTGATATATAAGGTATTCAAACGTGCGAAAAATTTTTTATTCGGTTTTAATTCAGAAAGAAAGGCTGCTAAGTGATAAAAATTGTTTCATGTGTCAAGCTGGCCTAATGGTTATCATACTTGACTCACTGTCTTTAGGTTTTGGTTTCTATCTTAGCTCTAGGGGGTGACATGAATGTGCACATAGGATGCGACAACAACAAGCATAAGTTCTCCTTCCATGACTCCACGAACCAAAAGCAACATACACTGCATGATTATCCGTTTTCAGAAAAGACACGGTAAGCTCTGAACCCATCAATATCCAAATGGAGTCAAGCCAAAACTGAACTATTTTTTTATGAATAAGAAATGGATCAATTGCTGTCATAACTGTAAAGCTTTCAGTAGTTTCTATGGTGTGTCCACTGATCATAGGATCGTAACCTCTAAGTTGAGGTTAAGTCTAAAGGCGAACAAAAGTAAAAGTTCATTTAGACAACCCTACAACTGGTCAACACTGTCACACAACAATCAGATCAAACAGGGATTCATAATTGAACTGTGAAATAGATTTGATACTTCACAAGCACAAGAGCAGAAACCAACTGCTAATTCCATCTATAAAATCTTTGATCACACCAAGAAGCAGTAAAGGTGTGTATACCTCTGATACTCAATTACAGCGAACAGTCTTATGGGAAAATTACAAGATAATAACAAAACGCGAAGAGCGGCATTGGATAAGCTGCGATCAGCAAAGCTAACTGACAAACTAAAAAGGCAGTTCTTCAGAACAGTGGTGGAGTCTATCCTTGTTTACGGTGCTACAACCTGGACACTCACCAAAAGATTGAAAAAAAAAAAAAAAAAGAAAAGCTAGACGACACGTACACCTGTATGCTACAAATAGTGTTAAATATATCTTGGCAAGATCATCTCACGAAGCAGCAACTTTATGGCAACCTACCTGCCATATATACAACCAGCAGAGAGTGACGTCTACGATTTGCAGATCACTGCCAGAGGAGCAAACAAGAGCTGGTGAGAAATGTATTACTGTGGTCTCCACAGCATAAACTCCTGAGCATAAGACGACCTAGATCCACATACATCCAGCAAATTGCATATGACGCCAACTGTGATCCTGAAGATTTGAGGCAGTTGATGGAAGACAAGGAAATCTAGAGAGAGAGAGAGAGAGAGAGAGAGAGAGAGAGAGAGAGAGAGAGAGAGAGAGAGTCATATTGGTCCCGGCATGGAGTCTGACCAGATAAATAGAAGGAGTCAAAATTGAAAAATTGGTACAGGGTGGGGTGATGGTGGGGTCATTGCATTTTTAGCTATTTTTTAACTGTTTCACTAATGCACATGAATGGTTTACACGACAGATTCGTTATGTTAAGAATAAGTAGGTTTGAAAACACTTTATAAAGATCGTGTCAATCTGGCCTAATAGTTGACTGTCTTTAGGTTTTGATCTCAGCCTGAATATTTATTTTTACTTACAAGAGGTGAACTCGTTAGAAAAACATAATACTTGCATGCACATATCTCAGTTTCTGTATGAATTAAAATACAATATGTTTGGGTATTTTACGACCGGGAAACGTCGAGTACATCTGCTAGATAAAACAATAAAAAAGAAAAGACACGTCGCTAATCGCTTTTATAACCGATGTCCCGGTATCCTGCTTTCGGTATTCTTCCTTTCTAAACAAAATAATACTTGACAATGACAACATAGGAACGTTTTTTTGTTTTTTTTTTTGTTTTTTTTTTTGTTTTTGTTTTTTGTTATTTTTGAGGCGTGGATAATGAAAACACGATTTTCGTCTCGCATTTTCATTATTTTTGGAAGCTGCATTAAAAAAAAGTATTACCAATTTATTTTAGGTCTCTTTTGACTGTACAAAAATTATGATGATATTTACTTGTATTAAAGTTACATCGTATTACATATGGGGGTAATTATGTGGTGCGCTTTGGAGGTACCTATAGTACGTTAATTAGTTTTTTGCTTAAAATGTTAATTATTATAGTTTTAAGAAAGCAGAAGCTAGTTATAAATTTATATTAGATATTTTAAAAAATAGGGTCATATATAGATATACGAAATGGAAAAAATCTGTGTAAAACGAGAATTATTGCATTATTTGTTTACTTACAGCCATTCTAGCAGAGCATGCTAAGCGAGATGAAGATTAGAAAATATGTGAGCTGGTGATGGATGAACGAAATCGTCGAAAACGTCACTAAATAAATATTAAACAATTGTAAAAATACAAAACGCATTGGTAAATTTATATTTGAATGTATTTAAAACTAGAAAAATCCTTGCGTCAGAGCGAATAAAATGAATTCCTCGAATGGGACAGTTTTGCACCACTTTTATGAAGATCTAATTCAAGATATAATGATAGTAAACCTTATGTCTAGAATCTTTATTACACTTTTAATCAAAATCTATTACATGATTTTGTTTCTAGAAAATGCCTAACGTTTCAGGGGTTTAAGAAGAAATTGACATTCAGGGAATCTTGGGTTATTGGTTCAAATTTAATGCAAATGAGAAATATTTGAATTTTCCATAATATGGCTCCTGTAAGCTTATAAAATACCACAAACAAACTAGAATTTCGAGACTGTACTAATTGATGCCTAATACCTATATATTAAAATTTCACAAAAAATTAAGGTATTTGAATTTTTACAAAGAGCTTCCACCCCGTTTGTACTCCCTTTGCATAAAACTAAAACTAAATATAGTCCATATTATCCACCCGTACATATAGCAACTGTGTTTCAAAATTCATAATGGTATTAATTAGTTTAGGAGTGAATCATATATATCCAAATATATAAACATAACTATATAGAGATTCTTTCACACACACACACACACACACACACACACACACACAGTACGCGTGCGTTATGAAAATATGGCAATTAAGCTTTTCATTTTCCACATTTTCATAACATGACTCAATTAAAAAAGCCAGCTCTATCCACGTACTGAGCACTGTTGGAATACTGAAAATAGATACATAAACTATTATATCTCCTTATAAAATTTTATGTGGATACATGTAATAATAATGTGTTCGTGTGTGTAATTTTAGTTTAATGAGTTTTTTTTTTCCAGACAAACGTAAGCTACTTGTTTGACTAGCTGTAAGAAAATCAAATTTTATGAGTAAGCAAAAAGGGACTACCTCGGGTCGCCATCTTGAAAAACTAGGGTAGATAAGTCCACAATAATTAAAACTTGCGAGATCGGCCTTGTAATACTAACGATATCACATTAATCATTCTAAATCGTTTAAAAATGATTTTTGTTACAAAAATAAAACTACTTGATCAATTTATGTGACTTTTGGAATATGGCAGTTTCGTTCCATGAGGATACGTACATTATAAAGACTTCTCTGTATTCGTTTCTTTTTTTTTTTAATTAGGTTGAATTTTGAATAAGAACCAATTATTTTTAGTGCGTAATAATTTATACCGCTCCGAAACCTTCTATATTGAACTTAAAGCGTTGTTTACAAGCGTTTAAGACAAGAAACAGTCCACTGATGGCGGCCAACAGCCATTAATTTGGAATAGGGGGGGGGACAAAGAAAATTCGGTACTTATGTATTTTTGGTACCGCGCTGAAATAATAACGTTATTATTTCGAAAGCCATTCCTAACATGGGGAGGGGACGGTGTTTTGTAACTATTCTGTGCTTAAACCTAATAATTAAAAAAAAAAAAAAATAAAAATAGATATCGTGAAACGAATTTAACATGTAAAAACTATTTAAAAATAACACGGTACCAAAATACATAAGCACCGAGAATTCAATATCACCAAAAATATAATACCAGAAAAGTGCAATAAATTTTAATTATAAAATTTTTCATGAAAAAAAAAAAAAAAAAAAAAAAAAAAAATTGGGCGACTTTTTTTTATGACCGTTAATATTATTTGGACTATTCAGACTACTGTTCTCATCTTGACTGTTATTCGCACAAACGTTTCAGCCGATGTAATCTCCGTCTTTCAGACATATTTTGTGGAACTCGAGAATCTTTCCGTCGAACTCTTGAATTGTCGAATTTAGAACGGGACCCTTTGTTTTTATTAATCTACGAGGTGTAGCATGCTCTCATTACAGCAGCCTTGGCCGGGTAAAGGTCTTAAGTAATTCACAATCACATTCTTAGTACCGCCCATAGTGAGGATTGAACCTTCAACCCCCAAAAGAGTGGCATTAATCATTTACAACAAAATTTACCTAATTATTCGTTACGTCACTTGAGGACCAGGTGAAATAGTTTCATTTGATCATAACTTTAGTAATATAGAGATTTTATTATACTAAGGTCGGATTAATCCATGTTTGTTTTCCCAAAGCATGTTTGTAATCTAGAGTTTAACAACACATAGCACAAGTTAAAAGTTCATTAGTTTTAGAATTGAGTTATATTTATAAAAACTTCCACTTTAATTGTTATAATAAACCACAACTTATAATTAACTCACCAAGTGACTCATTATTTACAAAGATTTTATCTATCATTTTTACCCTCACTAACTGCATGTAATTATGTATGATTTATACTTAAAAAGGTTGTAGCAAACACAAACCTCATTCTCTCTCTCTCTCTCTATATAAAAATATATATATATATATATATATATATATATATATATATGCGTATATATATTTGTTGAAAAAAATTTGCCTACCAAACTCCTGTCATGTAAGACATGAAACTTAATATATAGGGTATTCAAACTCATGCGAAACTTTATATTTGGGTTTTATCGGGGGAAATTGGTGCAAAAGTGTGAAAATTAAAAAAATTTGCTAGGTGATGGTCGAACGACGGCATTACGAATATTCATGTGTAACGTAATAGCTATTGATTCATGTTTTAATTTATTGCCTTGCAGTAAATATGTCTTCATAGCTCAGGCATTAACGTCAAAGGAATAAGTAAACCCTAAGCTAAACGTTTTGGTTTCGATTCTCGCACGAGTAACTTTTTTTCCTTTTAACGTTTTAAATCATTAAATTGGGTCCAATATAATATAAGGATAAATACGAAATCTGCATTAATCAAAATATATTTATTTTTATTTTTTTTCATTTCATTTTCACCCCAAACAAGGCACATAACCACTTTGATGTAGGGGGCAACTATCAGGGACCTAAGCTACAGGGGTACTATGTAGGGAGTTGGGCAGCAAGATGTCTGTTCACATCACACTTAAACTTCTGCATGTCAGTACAGTTGGGGAAGCAGGGACCCAGAAGGAAATTCTAAAGTCTAGCAGTTCTGGGGAAGAAACTACTGGAGTAGAAAGCTCTCTTACATATAGGGATCTTTACTGTGTAGGGGTGGGATTTAGCTGCTTGTCGGGTTTGCCGAGGTATTTACGTCGAGGGGGTACAAGTGCTTGCAATTCGTCGGAGCATTCACCATTAAAATACTTATAGAACAGGCAGAGGGATGCAACATTTCGTCGATGGGACAGAGGCTGAAGCTTAGATGACAGTTCACGACCTATTAGGTTATCAACCCTCTTTTAAACCTTGTCTAGAAGCGAGAGACTAGTAGCAGATGCACCAGCCCAAATATGACAACTCCATACATGGGCGAATGGTGGCCTTATAGAGGTACAGTATACATTCAGGCTTTAGTAGCTTTCTAGCACGGTAGAGAGAGCCTACCTTCTTCGCAGCGGTCCTGGCAATGCGCTCGATGTAATTGTTCCAACTCATATTTCCTGTGAACGTTAGGCCGAGGAGCTAAAAAGAAGTACTTTCAGATAATGAGTCTTTGGCCATTGCTATTGGTGGTAGAGACAGTTACTTGTAATTATTGAAGGAAACAAGTTTACTCTTGGCAGCATTGAATATGACCATCCAATTTTTTACCCATTCTACTACAGATTGGAGGTCATCCTTTCTTGTTTCTGCCATTTATGTGTTCCTTTGTTTTCTCATCGTGTCTGTTATAAAGCATGGTGTCATCAGCATATATACCCATTTCAGAAACAATTTTGTCAGGGAGGTCATTTATGAATATTAGGAATAATAAAGGTCCAAGGATAGACCCCTGAGATACTCCTGCATTTATATCATATTGTTTAGATGTATGACTGTCGAGGACAACCTGGATTTTTCTCTTATCTAAGAAGGATTTAATTATGTTAAGTATTCGTCCAGTGATACCGTATGATCTGATTTTCATGAGAAGACCTTCATGCCATACCCTGTCAAAAGCCGTAGATATATCTAGAGCTACCGCTCTACCTTCCCTTGCTTTGTTTAAATGTATTATACGAGCAGGCAATGCCGGGCAGCCTGCTAGTGTGTGTGTGTGTATATATATATATATACATATATATATATATATATATATATATTAGCAGAAGTAGTTGTCGTTGACTGGGTTCAACAAAAGCCTCCATAAAATGGATTCTGATTTATATAACAATATAAATAACTTAAATTCTTTTAAAATAATATTTATTTTCTGCATACATTTTGTATCTAATATTCCCTTTCATCTTATAGATGTACAGGACGACAGACATAGACGTTGAGTTTTATATAATCGTCCTACACATGTACAGATAGGCCTTGCATTGCTCGAATCAACGTTGTGGGGTGGGAGGTAATTACTCAAATGAAGATGAGTGGAAATTTTTATTGACACTAATTAGGGTTCCCCCTTATAAGTGACCCCTATAGGGCCCCACCATGGTGGGAGTGAGCAATGTAACCGTACCCCCTTCCTGTTGGTGGCAAGTTCGGTAGCTCTATGTCAAACAGTATGAGCGCACACAGGGTTCCCAATTATAAGTGACACCATGAGAGCCACACTTTTTCATACCCATTTCGGATCTTTGATACCTCTTCTATTATTGCATGTGGTCAGTTTAGTATAATAATAAACCACATAGGAGCCTATTCGTGTACAGTTAAACAGACACACGCACACACAGATGTTGAGCTTTAGATATAAACAATCTATAAGACTGGAATATTTGAATATTTCCTATTTACCTGCTAACACGCGAGAACAGATTTAGATACAAGGTCGGTTTTAATGTTGGAAAAATCCAATTCTCCAATAATAAAAAAAAAAAAAAAAAAAAAGAGGTTACTCTAGCTTGAGGCAAAAATAAAAATTGCGGTTATCTTCAAGCTACGTCCTCTGAGGTTGACAAATTTTTGCTCGGAGCTGTCATTTGCAAAATGGAATGAGTTTATTCTATTTTGTTTTTTCAAATTGTTTTTTTTTTTTTTAATAAACAAAGGAACAGAAAAATTAATAATATACTTTTTTTGTTCGTTTGCCTTTTAAAAACACACACAATTTGAAAATAAAAAAAACAAAAAACAAAAAACTCGTTCTATTTTGCAGATATCAGCTCCAGCAAAACCTTTTGTAAACATCGGGGGGGGGGGGCGTAGATTGATGTCTCCGTTCAGTCTCTAGAGAGAATAGACACCCTCTGTAATGGTAGCCAGTGTTAGTAATTGTGAAGCAAGGGTTGCACAATATCCAACCACACCTCCCTTGAATCGGTACTGTTTGAGTGCTAGATGACTGGAAACAATACCGAGAAAGGCTGAGAGCACATACAGCAGCTCGAATTCCCAAATGGTCACCCATTTTAGTACTAACCAAGCTGAACGTTGCTCAACTTCAATGATCTAACAGGAACCGGTGTGTTAACATGATTATGGCGTATGTATAAGCAGGAGTAGCTTGAAAATAACCCAAATTGCCTGTCTCAGGACTTTTTCACTGACCGAGGACAGAACAGATGTGTAGTATCAGAACAGATGCCACACTTTGCCGCTTGCCAATTAGAATAGTTCATTCTAGACAATAGGAAATATAATCACAAATATTAATACTACTTAACTCTTAACTGAAAAAAAAAGAATGAAGAGGAAAATATTGATTTTGTTCTTTTTAAAAAATTGAAAACTTCCCCCCCCCCCCACAATTCAAACAATCTAACTTAAACTCAATGGATGAACCAACGGAACACAATTTTTTTTTTTTTTTTCAAACATTTTTTAATTAGTCCTTTTTTTTCTTCTTTTCTCGGACCGCTTGTTTTTAGGATTCCCTTTCTGTACTCTCTTTTCCCGACTGTACTAATCTGCAGAACTTTAATTCTAATATACAGGGTGACCCCCCCCCCCAAAAAAAAAAACACAGAGGACATTCAATTGCTTTTTCTGAGCATTTTACAGTCAACGGAGAAAAATGGCCAAAGACCCTAGTGTTTTGATCTGATGTTTTGAATATAATAAACTAGTTATGACCAAAGTTTCATTTCATTCGGACAAAACACAACGAAACAGGGCCTAATTAGAGTTGGGGCCCTTTTTTTTGGGGGGGTCACCCTGTATGAACGGCTATATGTCTGTTTGTCTTTCTCCATATTTTCAAACTATCTCCTCCGAAACTAAAAGTCGCAGAGCAGCGCAGAGCCTCAAATGATTGATTTTTTTACGGACCATTTTTTTTCTATGAGTCTTTCGCCGGTTAAAGTTGTTTTTAAGGGTTCAAAAATGGGTAAAAATTGAAAAGATCATTATACATTTTGTACATCTTAATTTATTTGTAATTTTTAATGAGTTCATATGCGTGTTACGTTGGTACAGTGGTAACGTTACCAGCTTTGAATCCTACACTTTCGGTTTCGATTCTAGCTGATGGCATGTTAATGCTTTTTTACTTTTAAAAATCAATATAATATATACGAAATCTGGACAAATTAAAATATCATATTTAAGCGTATTTTACGCCCGGGCAAAGCCGCCCCCATTAGTATAATGTAAACAAGCATCTTACTGTCAAATTTCCCACCCAGGTTGCCTCCCCCTCCTATAAATCTGCTGACCCCTACCAGAGTAGTCCCTTTGCGCTTAATGACAATATGCTTAATTTTAGAGAGGGTGGGTGACAAAATTTATATATATTAAAAAAAAAAATGCAAAAGATTAGACACAATGTCACGTGAGGATCTGAAAAGACAGTGCACTAGGTGAATCACACTTTGATCTACAAAAAACATATCAGAGCAGCTCCATCGACTTTCCTAGGTAGGGACGCCTCAGGCAATAGCAATAAAATAATTTCTCAGAGAAGGTAAAGCCTGGGAGAATAGGCCGACTAGGACTTAACAGAACCATTCGCAGCTCGGCAGCAACAAAGCCACTGCAAAAGTCCTTCGCACGGCGGAATGGTGTGACACAAGGGTCGGAAAGTAGGATTAGAAAAGCCAGAGCCCTAGAGGAGGAGGAGGGCATCTCCGTCAGCATACCATCGGTAAGTGCGCTTCAAACGATTAACAATAAACTAACCCTCTTGAATAGGGTTCGTTTATTACTCTTTGAGAAGAGGGCCCCTTAAAGAGAGAAGGTAAAGGGCGGACCTCCTAGAACTGCACAGGAGTAAGCACATACCGAAGTCTACAGGAAAAAGGTTATTTCAAAAGTTGTTTAGACTGTGTTGGCTTTTTTGGGGGCCGAATAAAAAAAAAAAAGGGTTAACCTTGTAAAATAAGTTACATAACTTTTACATTATTTGTTCAGTAAACAATGTTTACTCTAATAAATAAATAAATAAATAAGCATGCTTCATTGCTTAGCTGCGAACTGATGGAGGCTGTTATCTATATTTCCTAAACGTCCATAAAACATTTAATTTGATGAGGAAAAATTATATTTGGATTTGTTTTGATTCCCTACTTTTTTGTTTTTCGTATTTGTGCACTCATGTTATGATGCTGAAATAATGTTATTTTGTATGGCGAATTTCCTTCCGCTGGGGCTCGGAACGTTTATAAGCGACTGCTTTTTTTTCCTCTCTCTCCCAAAAGACAACGGAATTACACTCCAAAGTCCACGTTTAAAACAACCACCTTTTAATACATACAAGTCGACCGAATCGTATTAAGCTTTTTTTTTTTTTTTTTTTTTTTTTTTTTTTTTTTTTAAAAAAAACGACTTTTTTTCCAAAACAAATTCCACTCGGGCACTTGTACAGTTTAATCAAGATATTAAAAAAATTAAAATATCGAAAAAAGTTTAAATTGTACGAATCCGTTATGGAATGAAGTTCTAAAAAAAAAAAAAAATGTCACTTAATTTCATCAAGTAGTTTTTGTTTTACAGCAAAAAAACAAAACAATTTGTTATGATACCGAGCAAAAGGTTC
This sequence comes from Euprymna scolopes, assembly GCF_053919585.1. NCBI lineage: Eukaryota > Metazoa > Mollusca > Cephalopoda > Sepiida > Sepiolidae > Euprymna > Euprymna scolopes. Next base: position 44,639,753 of record NC_136518.1, read on the forward strand.
GACTTTTAGAAAGAAAAGCTAGTATTAAAGATGGAGAGGGAGTGTCGGCGCTTTAACTGGAGTTATCTCCCCGTGACGTTTCTAAACTCCAAACAAAAATTAAGAAAAAGTCCAAGATGTCTGCCTTCAAAGCGCTCTCATAAAAAACGTGTTTTTCCGCTGTAAAAAAAAAAAAAAAAAAAAAAAAAAATCTACTCGATCAAATTTTTTTTTTCGGAGATCTTCAGTTCAAAACGGATACGTACAATATAACCTTTTTCGATATTTTCATTTTTTTATGTCTTGACTAAACTGTACAAGTACCTCACCTCGAATTGTCCCTTCATAAAAGAACTCTTATTTAAAAGCGACAATTTTTTCCCAACACAACAGGATTTCATTTTAAACTCTGCATTGAACACGACTTGCAGGTGCACATAAAAAAAGTATCCCAAAAGTCCGAGTTTCGAACGCGTGTTTAACTTTGCGTTTAGGCTCCGCCAAAATCAAATAACGAATATTGAAAATGTCGGCGGAAACTAAACGGAAAGAGGGGAAAGTTACAAATCACAAAAACTAAAAGGAAAAATCTGATGCATCTAAAAAGACAAAATGCACGTCTTCAAAACTGACAAAGTTCTTGGGAATTACAAAATTAAGGATACAAACATTGGCTTCCTTTGAAAGCAAAAAAACATGGATTCCCGCGGTCGGATGTCACTTGCAGCCAATTTTCAACCAAGAACTGATCTGGAAGATTTGAATTCTAATAAAAAGAAACCAAAACTAATCAAACCTGTGAAAGTGATCTCTGCTACACAAGAGAACATGCCAAACTCTGCAAAACTTGTTTCAATTTTCAAATTCCGTGATGTTCCCAGCAAGACAGATTCTAATCTTACAAGGCGCAAAACTTTGAACCCTAATTTCAAAAGGAGGTTACCAAAAGATACTCCTGCCACTAAGAAGGATCCAGTCACGGACTCAGCGATTTCTAAATCTCCAATCAAAAAAGAAATTACATTAACAAGAATTTTAACTCCTTCTGTAATGTCAACCGACTTTGGAACACCAAACACTGTAAAAATCAGAAACAAAAAGAAAGTCTTGCATGACTCTTGTCAGAATGGAGAAAATATGCAGAAAGCTAAACGATGTTCTGTGAAATTTCTAACTCCTGAACACACAAGTAAACCATATTCTCACAGTAAATGCAAAAGTCTTGATAAAAGGGACAAAATGAATGAGTGGTTGCGAAAAAGAGGCAAAGCTCCAGTAACCAACCGGCACAGTTCATGTTTTTGTAAGAAGGTTGATCAGCAGGATTGTCCACATGGTAAAAGGACATTTACCGAAGAAGAAATAATGATGCAGGTGAACCAACAATCTCTTCTTTCTTCTCATATAAATCACACAACCATGTTCTATAATTACACTGATTGGATCAGGTTTCGTTTCGACATCAAATCATACACGTGCACGAAGTATACCCAAGTATTCTTTATCAATGTTCATGTATTCATAATAAATGGGCAAAACTATAAAAGTGAATCTTGCAATATTATAGATGAAAAGTGAATGTTTTATTCTGCACCTAAACGTAATGAAGATATGGCAAATTTCCTTCTGCTGGGGCTCGAAACAGGGGGAAAGTTGCAACAGGTTGCCCTGTTGCGACCTCTAAGACCTGGAAGCACTAATGTGCGTCCAACCTCTCTCACTGCCGGAATGCCAATGCAAAAAAAAAAAAAAAAATCACGCTGCCCTATGCGGTATTCAGCCGCTTTAAATAGGAAGCAAGGGGTGTATTTTTTTTTTTTTTTTTTTTGCTTCCCCGCTGAGCAAATTAGGCACAAGGCCGTTTTTTAATGGGGAGGGGGGAAGGGAAAAGGGGACCAGCTTCTGAGAGGTGGGAAATGGGAGCTGGATAGTGAGAGTCATTTGGTATATAGGGTTGCCCCTACAGGTACCAAAAGATTGCCACAAGGACAATAGTCTTTGATTGCAGCATCTGCCGGAACAGATGGTATTTATTTGCTCCCCCACCGAGCAAATTAGGCACAAGGCCGATTTTTAATGTGAGGAGTGAAGGGAGGGGGAAGGGAAAATGGGGACCAGCTCCCGAGAGGTGGGAAATGGGAGCTGGTTAAAGGTCAGGCATGTGGGGTTGCCCCCACATCTGGTCTTTGCTAGTCATAGCTAGTCATAGCTTGCAGTATCTGCCGGAACAGATGGTATTTATTTGCTCCCCCACTGAGCAAATTAGGCACAAGGCCGTTTTTAATGTGAGGTAAAAACCAGCTCCCCTAAAAGGGGTCACTCTGGTTACCAAAAATAATAATTGTCCCAGTATAGAGGGTTTCCCCTCCATTGACTGGTACAAATTATCTTAAGTGCAGCATCTGCCGGAACAGATACTACACTTTGATCTTAGCCCGAGGCCACAAAGGTCCCCCCGAAAGGGGGGAGGGTAACGGGAACTCACGTTCACATGTGAATCACGCATGCCTAAGAATTAAAAGATGGTACCGCGACGCCTAGAGAGGCCGACGCTTATCATAATTTCTCACATTTGAAAGCCATGCTTAACATGGGGAAGGGAAGGTATTTTGTAAATTTTCTGTACTTCCATCTAATAATTTAATAAAACATATATTGTGAAACTTGAATTTAACTTGAAAATACTATTTTTAAAAAAAATAGCACGGTAACATAAGTGCATAAGCACGTTGTTTATTAAAAAAGAACTAATGACAAGAAACTTTTCAATTTCAGTGCTCCTGCAGTTTACGGACCGTTAATAAAATAGTGGTGCACTCGTGCACTTATTGATCCGCACTATTTTTTTTAAATAGTATTTTCAAGTTTAATTAAATTAATGATATGTTTTCATCAAATTGTAAGGTTAAAATACAGAATGGGTACAAAACACCCTCCTCTCCCCGTGTTAAGAATGGCTTTCTAAATAGCGTTATTATTTTGGCACGGTCCGTAAATTGCAGGTGTACGATCATTTCTCATAATACACAAATGTGTATTTTCATAGAATTACTCCGGCCTCCAAACCAGGCTCAAAAACATATATATATATATATATATATATATTATATATGGTGCTAGTGCAGAGAGTGGATCCGCGCTATTTCTTTTAATCGTATTTCCAAGTTTAATTAAAGTTTTATTATATGTTTTTTTTTTATTCAATTGTAAAGTTGAAGTGTAGAATAGATACAAAACACCCTCCCCTCCACATGTTAAGAATGGCTTTTTAAATAATAACGTTATTATTTACGTCCGAATCACTCTCTGCACTAGCACCATATTTACTTTCGGTTAGGGTTATGGGGAAAAAAAAAAATAAATAGAAATAGCTTGGAGCACGACACCCGCAAAGCTTTGCAGATGTCGTGTCGTGTGCTTGGAAACGGAAATAATTGCATAAAACCTTAAAAATATAATAAACGAATAATTATTTAAAAAAAAAAAAAAAAGTATCGTTTTTGTTTAGTGGATATATTTACTGAAACGGGTCATTAGTAATGAATGATCACTCGCTGGCAAAATGCAGGTGGCGTTTCCCGATATCTGAGTGACAGAAAGTCTCTCCATATTTTCAGCAGTCCAGCCAGCTCCAGCCCAGCACGCTTCGCAGCTTATTTTATGTTCTCGCACCAGCCGTTTATCATTTTGCTTTTGCTTATAACAACCCGCTCTGGAATTTGAATCCTTCTCAGGATTCCAGTACTTTCAGCTAATGCTGGTGCCATTGCGCCATTATTTGTTTATTGTACACAAGAACACGCTGAGCTTTGAGGATTAGAAATTAAATAAATAAACAGAACGACTCTAGCTCGAGCTAGTGACGACTATTGGAGATTTCCGAAATGTCAGTAAAATTCTAAATATTAAAAAAATAAATAAATTTAGATTTAAAGTTTAAATGAATATATATATATATATATATATATATATATATATTAGATGTTGTTTTGCGACATGTGATCGCTTAAAAAGCGAAACCCCCATTTTGTGACCAGCCTGCGATGGATGAGACGACACCAAACGAATGTTATTTTTAACAGAAAACAAAAACAATGTTTTTTTTTTTGTTGTTTTTTTTTTTTTTTTTGTAAAAGAAACACGACTTACCTGGTAAAAAGGAAACTTCCTCCACCTCGTTATCAGACATGATGTTCCAATTTTTACGACAGGAAACACAATCAAAGAAACGAATGCTACGATATTATTTATTTTGGGGAAGAAAAAAAAAAAATAGGGTCTTCGGTTTGTTGTATGTGGCAGACGACAGCGGCTGCCAGAAACCAAAACACTGGGATTTTTTAAATTTTTTTATGTGTGTGTGTGTGTGTGTGTGTGTGTCGAAAAATACTCTTTAAGGTTGAAAATATTTTTTTAATTCAATGAAAAAGATAAGTTTTTTTTCTTTTTTTTACAGAAGAAATTGAGACTTTAAAAAAAATGACATTTTTTTCATCTTTTTTTCCTTTTTTTTTTTTTTTTCGGTAGAAGAATGAATGAATGAATGAAGTCGTAGCGCTAAGTGGTTGGTTCCACTTGCAGAGTTATTTGCTCCTCTCTGTTGTTGACGGTGAAACCAACACAAAAGGCCGACAATAGTATTATCAATAATACTGATAAATAATAAGTTAGTGATAATAATGGTGACGATTTTTCCGATATACACGCATAACAGATCACCCAGCTCGATGCACTACTGCACAGCAAGATTTGCTCCGGTGCTTTCTCTACTGCAGCATCTTTTTCCGTTAATTCGGAATACTGTTATAGTAGCAGTAGTAGTACGGCCAATATATGACAGTAGCAATATCAGATGAATAAGTAGTAGTATCAGTGCCGGCTTGTCCGTAGGTTATGTGGGATTGCAGAAACCCCTATTAATTGACCGAACAAAAACTCACCAACAGAAGAAAACAAAGGTGTGTGTGGGGGGGGGGTAAAAGACATAAACAGCGACTTTAAAAGCTTGCCGTAATTTAAATGAGAGAGAGAGAGAGAGAGAGAGAGAGAGTGTATGTGTTTATCGTATTTCTAAGAGAAGGGGAGAGATTAAGTGGTTACCGGTGCGGATTTACGACGGTATGCTGTGTTCGAATCTGGTCGGAGATCTATATTCCACAACTGATTGATCATTTCGCCAAATAAGTTTGACAAAACAAAATTAGGCACAAGGCTAATCAAAAAATTGGGGAGGGGGGATCTATGGTCATCGTTGTCACTGTCCCTTTGATTGTCTACGCTAATCAGAATTTAACCCATTCTAAGAATGGGCCATTCTTATAATGGACTTTCCCTGTAGATTGCCGTATATTGTTAGTCCCGTACAAGATCCCGCTCCAAAGTTTGCCTTCTCTCTTTGAATAAAAATTAGTTCATTACTAATCGCTTGAGGCGCTCTTACCGGGAGATGCCGACAGGGCTGCCCATGCATTTTTTGCAGGCTAGTGCTCTCACTGCTCTTCCTCGGGGGCACTGGCTTTTTAATCCCACTTTCTTGACCCCTTTCATCTTCCTGCGAAGAGAGGGGAATAAATACATTATATTGGCAACGATCACGTGATTTTTCCAAAAAAGTATCGGGGAAACCGATGCCAATAACTAAATGAATCCGGCTAAATTTTTTTTTTAAAGCTTAAACATGCTTACGCATACGGAAAGAAGAACTAATGAGAACTTCTTGATGTCTTTGCACCCAGTCCCTAAAGTCACATCACCCCCTTTTGTTATTATTTATTGGATTCTATAAAATTCAACGACTCCGTGTGTCAGAAATTTCGTGAAAAATAGTGAATAATTCCACCCCGCCTTTCCAAGCTTATAACTCCTCGAACAATGTAATCCAAGCCCTAATTTTTTATTTCAATTAAAGGAGCAAGGACCAAGGTTTCATTAAAATAAAAAACAAACAACGTGTTTTTTTTTTGTTTTTTTTTAAAGGTTTTAAACTTCGGACTTTACAGGTAAATTTCTAAATAACACTACTTTTTTTGTTTTAAATTTGAATATATTATTTATTGACCTTTTCTCTTCAATTTGTGACATATAACACTTTGGTGAGTAAATTAATTATTTACTTTTTAATAGACATTTGAAAATGGGGGGGGCGTGAATTAAAAAAAAAGTTTGTCTAAAATATTATATTCGGTTTATTGGAAAGAGCATAAAATTTCACATTGACCCCGAAAATATTGTAAAAATAGAATCAATAGAAAAATTTTGATAGATTTTTAAAGTTTAAAAATTGAAAAATATTGAGTTCGTAAAATTCATTACTGTTTAAAAAAATATATATTTCTATTACTTTTAAAACAAGTTTAATAGTTTATTTTAGAAGTATAATCCATAAAGAAAATAAACAACCCACTTTTAAAAGAGAAATTACGAGTTTTTTTTTATATTTATTCGCAGTTTCGTGTTAGGGGTGTCAAAAATTCCTACAAAAATTCTGATACACCTCACCTTCCGTCAAAAAAAAAAAAAAAAGGATGGAAAAATTAATCATCCTTCGTCAGTGGTCACACGAATATTCATATGAAATAACGCCTTATTTGGTGAAAAAAAAAAGAAAGAAAAAGAATAACGAAAGAAAGAAAGTTGAAAAGTTTCAAGCAAAGAAAAACAAAAAAAATCGAAATAAAATAGTATAGAAAAAATAGAAATAGATCTGCTTTCTCAATTCCCTTAATTCTTTTTTTTTTTTTTTCCATTTCTGGATTCGGCTGGTAATTTTTATTCGCTCATTTCTGTCTGACGAGACGGACACACACACACACACACACACACACACACACACACACACACACACACACACACGCATATATACACACACCAGAAGATCAGAAAAACATCGATACCATCGGTTTTAAATTCTAATAGAAAGGATCTATATTAAGCCTCTTATATCGGACTCTTCTCATACTCCTGAGCTGTGTGTGTCTAATATAAAAACAGGCTTAAGAAAGTTCGGTTAAGGATGCCTATTACAGATCCCTTTTGTTAGAATTTGAAACCGACAGTACCAATATTGTTTTGATGTTTTATAATACATAAATAAATATGATGTTCTTATTTTTAATTTCTTTTAATAATCGAGCACTCTGCTGGAGTTCTCTCCCACTATATGTGTGCGTGTATGTGTATTTATGAATCAGTTTACTATCAAGACTTTTGTTTATTTACTATTATTGTTTATTATTATTGTTATTATTTAAAAAGTATTTCATTCATAGGTGGATGATGCCTATATTTTTTCCGTAAATGTCTTGTTTCGTCGTGGTGATAGAAAATATTTATTATCTTGAAGTAAATACTGATTATCTATAATCAAATATTGTATCTCCTCATAAAAAATTATATATGGATACATTAAATAATAATACTGCATAATATATATATATATATATATATATATATATATATATATATATATATATATATATATATATATTATATCGCTTCTTAAAAGGGAACATACACACTCTTTATGCTCGCCCAAAAAGGTTCAGATCATTTGCTATACAAACATACAATTGTTGTAGGTGTGTCAGAAATTTCGTGAAAATAGTGAATAATTCCACCCCGTCTTTCCAAGCTTATAACTCCTCGAAAAATGCGATTCAAGCCCTAATTTTTTTTCAATTAAAGGAGCAAGGACCAAGGTTTCATTAAAAAAAACAACAAAAAAAAACAACGTGGTTATTTTTAAAAAGGTTTTAAACTTCGGACTTTACAGGTAAATTTCTAAAAAACAATACTTGTTTTTTGTTTTAAATTTGAATATATTATTTATTGACCTTTTCTCTTCAATTTGTGATATATAAGACTTTGGTACATAAATTAATTATTTACTTTTTAATAGACATTTCAAAATGGGAGGCGTGAATTATTCGACCCCCTGTCTTTCCAAGCTTATAACTCCTCGAAAAATGTAATTCAAGCCCTAATTTTTTTTTCAATTAAAGGAGCAAGGACCAAGGTTTCATTAAAAAAAAACAAGTTCGTACAAATACTTTTATATTGTGTTTTTTGTTTGTTTGTTTGTTTGTTTTGTTGTTGATTTTTAATTTTATTCAAGTATAGGCATCTCATCAGCGCTAAGATACATAAAAAACAAACTGTCTCGTTGATGTATAATGAATATCCGTTTCCAATGAAGCAGCATATTATTTAGAAAGTATTCATAACTATAATATTGTAATGTCAAGCAATTTAAATGAAACTTATGTTGTAAATATTTATATTTGAAACAAAATCGGAAAAAATTCATTTCAATCTATATGTATGTATGTATATATCGAAAGAGGTTAAAAAGTTATTGAAGAATTCTTTACATGTGGACCTATCAAGATGTACGAAGCTTAGCATGTACTGTTGAGCTTATAATAATAATAATAATAATAATAATAATACACCACAGACTGTATTCAATGAGATCTTGATGACCTGTGTGAAAGCTTCTTTCGAGCCAATAATAATAATAATAATAGCATTATAGACAAGACAAAACTATTGTGTGTGTGTGTATGTATATGTGTGTTGCTCTTTATTCTGAAGTAGAGGTTATACAAGGATGTAAGTAAATTGACATTTATTGAAATAGATTTCAGTAGCTGTATAGTCTTTAACCCCTTTTAAGGCTCACCAACGTTTTCCGGTAATCAGTCTGGACTCTTGTGAACTTCTGCTTCTAGCTCTGAGCCCTATATTATATATATATATATATATATATATATATATATATATATATATATATATATATATATATATATATATATATACTAGCAAAAGTACCCGTCGTTGACTGGGTTCAAAAACAGCCTACAGAAAATGGACTCTGATTCATGAAAGTATGATAGCTTATGAAAAGGAAGGGTTGTAAAGGGATAGCTTCGAATATGGGGGTATCAAAACCAAAGCAAAATATGATGAAACTAAAAATAAAATAGATAACCTTCATAATTTATTATACCATACCTGTTCACACTGAAACACTTATCACAATATTCTGTGGACCTATATTAAAAACTGTTAAACTTTGTGACATATTTCCATTCTATGGAGGTCAGGTGCGAACGAACACCCCATAATTTTATTATACGATATTTCTTCAAACTGAAACATAATTATCAAAGTATACTTACGCAGATAGATATGAAAAGTCTTTATTAAAGTTTGTGCCTATTTCCATTCCATAGAGGCCAAGCGCGAAGGCAGACCCCACAATTTTATTATACCATCCCTATTTAAGTTAAAACATACTTATCAAAGTATTATTATGTGCATCTATATCAAAAACACTTGTAAACGTTTTTTTTTATTTTTAAATTTTTTTATTTCCATACTTTGTAGACCAAGCGTGAACGCAGACCCCACAATTCTAATGAACCACCGTCCTGCCAGATCAAACATATCCATTTCTGTGTGTCGATACATCTTCTATCATTATATGTAATCAGTTTTTTTTAAATAGTCAACCATATAGGAGCCTATTCGTGACCACACACACACACAGCTTTATATATATATATATATATATATATATATATATATATATATATATATATATATATATAATGTGTGTGTGTATTGTTTTTTAAATATAATTTTTAAAATATAATTATCCACATCAAAAATACATATGCCGCTTCCCATTTGGGTATACCAAATTGGTTAAAGGGAAAATTACTCCCGATTCGCATTAAGGTAACAATGCACCCCTGTCATATCAACGAACGACTGTTGATTTTATATGTCTGGCCTTACTGCTTGTGTAGTGATAATGGCTTGAATTTTAGTTTAAAATGAAAAAGTTAAGTATCATTGTGTAATTGTACTTTAATTGTGCAGAAACCTTCATTTGGAACGTGCCCCTGTCATATCAAAGAACCTAGTGTTGATTTTATATGTCGAGCATTTCGGCTTGTGTGGTCATAAAACTTCTCAAATGCACTTGTGATGTTAGGTTGTGTAAGGTGTTAACTTTGGTTAAAATCGTCTCTTCTATCTTTCATCGGGTTATTTTGATTATTGATACTTATTGAAGACATTCTAATAAACAACCTATCTAGGAACATTGCCAGGCACATAATGTACCTTCATGTGAAATTGCATAAAACTGGGTCCAGATATTTTCGAGTCATTTTTGAGATATAAAATATGATAAATATTTAGAATCAAGTGTCCCCTTGCTGTTATTTAAGGTCATTTGAAATCATAGCAACAGGTTTTCATCTCCCCTCCATCAAGGCCAGAGTTGTCACATTTGGGCTGGTGGATCTGCTACTAGTCTCTCACTCCTGGATAGGGTTCAAAAGAGAGTCGCTAACCTGATAGCTCCTGAACTGTCATCTAAGCTTCAGGCTCAGTCCCATCAACGAAATATTGCATCGCTCTACCTATTCTACAAATATTTTAATAGTGAATGCTCTGACGAACTATAAGCACTTGTGTCCCCTCGACATAAGTACCCCCGACAAACAGCTAAATCCCAGTAGAGATCCCTAAGTATAAGAAAGCCTTCTACTCCAATAGTTTCTTCCTTAGAACTACTAGACTTTAGAACTCCCTTCCGGGATTCTGCTTTCCCAATTGTACTGACATGCAGAAGTTCAAGTGTGATGTGAACAGACATCTTGCTGCTCATCTCCCTTCATAATATCCCTGCAACTTATGTCCCCGATAGTAGCCCCCTATTTCAAAGTGACACTGGCCTTGTTTGAGGTGAAAATTAAATTTAATATATATATATATATCTTGAGCATTCGATATGATGGTCGGATCGGGACAGAATTTGATTATTTAAGAAGACGGCTCAACAAAAATTTGTCAACATTTGACCTGAAAACAGTCATGTTTTAGTCACTTATCAAGGCCTGAAGCAAGGATGAGGGTTAATGAATGTAGAGTGGTAGTATAGTGATCGTTAACGGTGTAAATTGGGTAGAATTTGATTATTAAAAGGACGGTGAAACAAGAAATTGTTTACATTAGACTTGAAGGCTACGATATTGTAGTCGGCTTGAAAGCAGGCCAGTGGAACAGTTTTCTACAGATGGGCAAGGAAAAAAGCTTTGTTCATGGAATCGGCATTTGGATTTAGACACAGATAGTGTAGGGGGAAATTGGTGATAGTGGTTGTAGCTAGTCGAGTGTTTTTTTTTTTTTTTTTTTTGTTAAAGTCTAGCAAGCGGGACCATAGATTGGAGCTCAGACAAGCACCTGCTATGTAACAGTAAACATCTTTTTTTTCTGACGGATTATTTCTTATTTGTAATCGTCCGAACTTATTGTTCTGTGAAATGTGGTAATATCATAAAATGGGAAAAGTTCACTAATAAACACACAGACAGTAAGAAGTAGTTTGTTTACTCCAGAGAATTAATGAAGCAAGCAATGAAGAGCACAAGGTAATTAATTGTTAAGTCAACGCAATCAGTAAGACAGACTGTTTTGTAAATAATCTTAGACCAACTCATTTTGTGGGAGGGGGGGGTATCTGCCCTTAGCACAACCAGGTACATTTTGTATATATATCACTACATTTCCTGGTCCTGGATATGATCTTAAACTATATCCAGTGGTGAAGCCCCAGCTTGCGAGCTTTGGGGAGTGTGGAGCCACCCTTTAATTGCCATTTCTCCCAGGTCCACTCTGACCCGGAGTGGTAGTACCTGTTAGGATCCCAATTATGGGTTAAATCCGACTTGAAAACAACAAATATATTCTATTAAAAAAATTTTCTTCAAAATCTTTGGATTCGACATTGAATAACCTGAAAAGGGTTGATATGCCGTAAAACAAAAACAACCAACCAACCAACCAACCACTACATTTCCTGAAACTAAAGAGGTTTTGTAGCTTACTTTGTTCTGACCTTTTTTTTTTTTTTTTTTTTTTTTTTTTTACAAAGGCATCACCACATTATCAAGGCCCAGAGGCCACTCAAGGATAAGGGTTAAAGAGTGTACAGTAGAAATTGGTCAATATAGTAATCATTAGTAATGAAAATTTGGTAAATTTAATAACTTATATGGGACGGCTCATCAAGAACTTATTTACTTTAGACTTGAACACAACCATATTGTAGTCAGCCGGAAAGCAGGAAAACGGAAGACAATTCCACAGGCGTGCAGTTCTAAGAAAGAAGCTTTGTTCATGGAATCTACGTTTAGGTTTAGGCACAGATAAAGAGTGGGGGAAATTATTGATAGTGTTTTCAGCTAGACGAGTGTTTCTTGTGAAAGTTTGGCGAGGGGGGACCATAGATTGAAGTTCAGTTGAACACTTTCCATGAAAATAACGATACATCAGAGACAAACTCGCAACATCTCTTCTGTGAGATAGAGGTTGCAAGGAGGAGAAAAGGACATCTCCTACGAGGCTACGAAGTCTATTTTGAACTCTATCAAGGCAGGACAAGTCCTTTCTAGCAGCTCCTGCCCAGATGTGGCAACAGTATTCCATCCTTGGACGTACCTGGCTCTTATATAGGTAGAGAATAGCATCAGCAGTGAGATATCTACTGGATCGATAGAAAGATCCCACCATTTTTCCAGCGGCCTTGGCAACAGATTTGATATACGTGTTCCATTTAAGATCAGGAGTAATGGTCAAGCCCAGAAGCTTGTCAAAACTTGAGGCCTCCTGAAGACGAGAGCCATTCATTTCAATTGATGACAAATGTGAATTAGAATGTTGATGATGTAAAGAGAGAAGCTTGGTTTTAGATGCATTAAAAGTAACCAGCCACTCCTTTCCCCATTGTACTACGTGCTCAAGATCAGAGGAGAGAGAATTGGAGAGAACTTGGTCGTTTACTGTCTTAGATGTGGTACCATAAATGGTAGTGTCGTCAGCATAAATGTCTACAAATGATGTAAGGATATGATTTGGAAGATCATTAATGTAGATCAGGAAAAGAGTTGGGCCCAGGATGGATCCCTGAGGGACACCGGCATTAATACTGTGAGCTTCTGATTTTTGCCCCTCAACTACTACTCTTATGAACCTATCAGAAAGAAATGATTTAATAATTGAGAAGACTTTTCCAGCTATACCATAGCTAGCGATCTTATGAAGTAAACCTTTATGCCATACCCTATCAAAGGCCTTAGATATGTCAAGAGCAATTGCCCTAGAAAGATTGCCACCGTCGAGAGATTTGCTAATCCTATGCGATATAACTGTAAGGACATCTGCTGTAGATCTAGCAGAACGGAAACCATATTGAGTGTCACTAAGAAGGTTATTTTTGTTGAGATGTTTGATTACTTCTGTATTTAACACAGATTCTAGCAACTTACTCATGACGCACAGGAGACTTATTGGCCTGTACTGAGAGGGGGATGAGCGATCACCTGAATTCTTAAATACAGGGCATACTGATGAGATTTTCCAGGGAGATGGGAAACTATTCTCCTTAAGACAACGTTTAAACAGTTTTGTAAGTATGGGCGCTAATTCAGGTTGAAGTTTTTTGAGTACTATAATTGGAATACCATCAGGGCCAGTTGCTTTACTCAATCAAGGTTTTTGATTAGCTTCGCAACATCACGTACAGATATACGTATATCACATAGCGTGTTTTCTGATACAGGAGGAAATATTGGAGGTTGGCGGTCTTGGTCGCAAAGGGTAGAATTAGCTGCAAAGTTCTTGACAAAGAGTTTGGATTTGTCTGATGCTGACGAGATTACCTCAGGTCCATTGATAATAGTTGGGATGGAGCACACGCTTCTATTCAGGATTCTGTTTGCTATTTGCCAAAACTGGTGGGAACCAAGCCTCTGCTCAGCTACTTTGGACTTAACAGATTGAGCATACAACACTCTTGCGTTCCTTATTACTTTCTTACAATGGTTGCTGGCAGTCCTGAAAACGGCTTTAGTTTCCATACATCTATTACGTTTGAAGCAGTGGAAAAAGTGATTTCTGTGCGCAATGGCAGCAGCACATTCTGGAGAGAACCATGGCTGGCTGTTAGGTTTTTGCTGAAACTTTTTAGAGGGTATGAAATGGTCAATACCTACAATTAACCATTCAGTTAGGGCTAATACTATAGAGGACACATCCTTTTTAAACATGGAATGCAGAAGTAGATCAGATATAAATGTACGGAAGCTATCCCAGTCAGCCTTAGTGTATCGATATACTGTACGATGAAGAGGTACGTCTGGGGACTTATTACATTTCATTTTTATCTTAATTGATACAACAGAGTGGTCGGAAGATCCAAGAGGCGACAGAACAGAAACTAAACATAGTTCAGGGCAAGTTGTGAGAAAAAGGTCTAGTAGGCTCGCATACTGGCCGTCATTATCGGGCACACGGGTAGGTTCCTGAACAATCTGAGTGAGGTCATAGGCAATGGAGAAATCATGACAGAACCTCCCCTCATCATCGGTCTTGTTTGAGTGGGTCAACCATTCGACGTTGTGAACATTGAAGTCTCCACATATGTGAATGTTAGCTGAAGGATAAGTAGAAAGGACTTGGTCAATTTTCTCAGATATGCTTTGAAAGATAGTAACTCCGCTGTTGTGGGGGCGATAGAGAGTAAATATAAATGCAGTAGTGTGAGCTAAAGCAACCCGGAAGCACATATAGGGTAAGTTAGGATCTTCCCTGGAGATGTCCCTCCCACATGGAAAGCTATCTTTAATATAGGCACATATTCCATGCCCATGGCGATCTTGGGGGTCAGATTTAGAAGTTAAGTTAGAGTATCCTGAAATTGCAAACTCATCTAGGGAAATAGCCTGTCGAATGCCAGTTTCACTTAAAAATAAAAGGTCTGGTTTAGTCTCCTGTAATTGGGTTTCAACCTCTGGAAGGTTAGAACGAAGACCCCTGATGTTGGAGAAGGAGACATGGTAGTAGGGGTCTACGTTGGAAGTTGGAGAACCGGGTTTAATCGTGTATTTTTTCTTGAAACTTGTCATGATGAAATTTTGGAATTTGTGGACTAGGTCGACAGATTTACTTAGAGCAGGACAGAGAGGGGAAATTAAGAGAGAAAAAGAAAAGGTTCAGGAGATGTTATCTCTATCTTCTTTTCTCTCCTTCCCCTTTCTCTCTCTTTTTCTTTTTCTCTCTTTCTCTCTTTCTTACTTTCTCACTGATTGTACTTGGCTATTCTCATTGTAGATCTGCATTTAAAGCTATCTTTATTCTAACCTTCTGACTCCGTATTCGATCTATGTGTTTCTTTTCGATTTTGTTATCGTTTGTCATCGCCATTCCTTACATCGCCGTTCCTTTCGCATTATCTACTTCTTCTGCAAGCCCGCTGTTCCTATTTACTTGCCTCTCTGCGAGGGTAGAGTTAAATACGAGATCGGTTTTCAATGTCGGTAAAATCCAGCTCCTTCACAAAGGGCAGCATAGAGTATGATAAAAAAATTAAAATTGCATCAATCTAGAAGGATTTTTCCCTTACTGAACAATGACAGAACAGATACTACACTTTGCTCCAGCCCTGAAGGTCGAGACTCTAAGCCTGATTTGATAAGAATGAGCCAGTAAGTTCTATACATTTTTGGTTTGTATTTTTTCACAATAAAGTTTGTATTTTTAGAACTTGATTCTCCGTCTCTTTTTCTCTCTCTCTGTCTCGCTCTCTTTTGTGCCACTTTTTTTAACTCTTCATCTCTTGTTTTCTTTCTCTATCATTCTTTTTCTCTATCTCACCCCGTTTTTCTCTAATTTGACATGGATTGTTATCAAGTTGGACCTAAATAAAATATTCATTTTGAGAAGTCTATCTATCTATCTATCTATCTATCTATCTATCTATCTGTCTTTCTCTGTATACACACACACACACACACACACACATATATATATGTAATTTTTTGAATTTAATAAAAATGTGATTGTGTGTGTGTGTGTGTGTGTGTGTGTCTCTGTGTGTGTGTGTGTGTGTGTGTGTGTGTGTGTGTGTGTGTGTGTGTGTGTGTGTGTGTAATCTTGGACCATATTTTTTCCCTCTTTCACTCTTTCTCTGATTTTTCATGGATCGTGGGCAAGTTAAATCTTAACATAATATTCTTTTCGAGAACACTTTGTCTTCTCTCTATTTCTATTTCTCTCTCTCTCTCTCTCTCTTTATATATATATATATATATAGCTCTCTCTTTATATATATATATATATATATATATATATATATATAGAGAGAGAGAGAGAGAGAGAAAGTGAGCGAGAGAGAGTATCAATAAAATTAAAAGAAATGACAATATAAAAATATATACTAATGTATACAGACTTATTCGTTTATTCAATAAGGATGATACATCAATGAGAGGTGTGGGATAAATAAAACTGTTTATACCATGATATTTCAAAGCCTAATACTTCCCATCAGAAGAGGAGAGAAAATGCTCGGTAAGAAAAAAGGGATGCAATGTCTAGCGATAGCTTCATTAGGAGCGAAATAGTTGTTAAGTGATGGATAAAATATTGAAACTGTTTTGGGAGGCAATGGGAGAACTAAAGTGATCTCTGTGATATAGGAGGGATATAGCTTTTATTATATAATGAAGGTAGGTTTATACCACGTATGGCATGGTAGGCTTATTATATGTGTGTACATGGGTATCTAAACTCTCGGGAAGAATATAGGATAAGTGATTGGAAGAAGATGTTTAAACATATGTATGAATGGGTTATAACTATGATTTCTGCTCTCTCTCTCTCTCTCTCTCTCTCTCTCTCTCTCTCTCTCTCGGGCAGTCCATCGATTTCAATGATGACGTGGAGGTCAGTTAGTATCCTTGTTGAAGGTGCTTGTCCGATCGGAGCTCTGAAACCTCAGCTGCAGATATGACACCTGATGGCAGGAAATTCGGGTAGTGGCGCCCATCAGCAAGAGCACGACTACCATACTCCAATCGCCTGAGTGCAGAGATCACGCCACGGCTTCCAGTCCAATCAAACCTGCCGGTACGCCCTCACTCCATCGCCACAGGACTTTCACCTCTATCCCAGCCTAGGCAAAGTAGGAATAAGCAGCTTGCCCAGTACTGCTAGCACCCTCTCCACTGAAAGCAAAAGTACAGAGGCAAGGACGGGCCAGAACAGTCTGCACACATGCAATCAGCCGCATCTAATGGCTGAGGCAAACCCGAGTCGAGTTGTACATCACCCTTGTTGACTGCTTCGGCAATGCGGTGCTAGTCTTTCTGCTGCGCAAGCCATTGGGATTCCTTCCTCATCTGCCAAGAGCATCGTTGACCAGGCTTGGATTTTTGTGACCCTAAATAGGGGGACTAGTTTGTACTACACTTTACCCAAGGGTGACCCAGCACTGCAACGACTAAAGGGTAGTGATATTCTCCCCCAAACCCTGGAGCTCCCGCACCAGGGCCTCGTTGCCAAATGTAGTTTTACGTCATACCCAGGACAATAGATTTATGCTAGGTCCCTATATATTAGTAAGTGTATCGGAATTAGAACTTAGTATTTAAATGAAGTATAAATTCTTAGAAATAATTAATATTATCTCTTCTCTATCTATCTATATAAATAAAATGAACTCATTTTTCCCCTCCGAGTTTGACCTTAATAGGATTAAAACTTGAGACATTCCATGCAAATGTAATATTCACAAACTGCAGCACATTATCTGAGGTGTGCTATAGGCCTATTACCTCTACACTTGCTCGGTAATCGTACATTCCTATATTTTTTCTGGTGAGAGTTCACTGCCAAAACCTGTAAGAATCAATGGAAGTTGTAAAATCTTTTCTCTCTATTTACTTCCTCCTTTCCCTGCTCTATCCATTTACACCGCTGCTTCATCGTTCACGAGAGACTAATATGAACACACACCGATTACGGGTTTTGTAGTTGCATACAAAAACTGAAATGCTTCCTACTGCGGGAAACGCACCACGCTTAATTATACATTGCTTATTTACAATTTATTTCGAAACATTATTACATTAGGAAAAAAAAAACGATTCTCTCCTTTTCTTGGTGATTCCTTTTATTTTCTTTTCTTATTCATTAACATATAATTTATCCTTTCCTTTTCCTTTAGTGTCGTTTTGTTCGATGTTTTCTTTTTCTGTTTACATTTTTCCGATTACATATTTAAAGATTAATTTTACGGTTAGCGCATTACATAAATGTAAGATGTCACATTTTCACTTAAAGTGATTACGCACATATCAATCTCGATTAGTAACAAATCGTTTTATGTGTGCTTTAAAATAGTCACCGACTCGGATAGAGAAATACTACATTTAAAAATGTAAACAATGCATTTCTATATACATCTCTAAAAACCTCAGTTCCGGTTTACTGCGTTTCGTATGCTTTCGTTTCGTTTTTTTCATGTTCCCATTTTTCAGATTTTGCGATTGTAAACATCGTTACGATATAACTCAAAGCAAAATGAATTTCACTACTGACGCTTTTCTTAGCACAAACAAGGTGTTTTCTTTTTTGTAATATTTACTTCAATATCTTAGGAGTTGACTTTATTAATTAACTTTGAATTATACCAACAAAAAAAACTAATATTTATCTCGAAATGGATTTTTATATTGGATTTATTTACCTTCAAAAATTAACTGAATTGGTAAGCTCGCCGTGCGAAAAGTTTCTCATAACTTTTTTTTTCTCGCGTGTACAAACAGTTTCTTCACTTGGGGAAATTAAGTTTTGTCCTTATTCTTCAAATTCCTATTTCAGTCACCTAAATTAATTACTGTGAAAGGAGCTTAGGAATTTCTGCATAGAATGATATGCCGGTACATTATAACATTACGGCAAAATCATCGTTCACGTTCCACATTTCAACTTCTATAGGTTTCCGGGTATGCTGATATGGTTACGGGTTGTCTACTCCAAAAGCCTTTCTTAACATGGAGAGGTTTGGGGTGTCTATTCCGAGACCCGTTTAATTGGAAATGTTTCGATTTAATTAATGAGAACGGGCCTGTTTTCCATGAAACATTTTGGGTTATTACAAACAGAAAATCGCATAACATATTCATCAGGGTTTCAACTGGGCGAGCGCCATTTTAAAACCGAAACAAAACCAATACATTTATTGCATGATAATTTATCAAAATATAATTGGACAAACATTTAGTAAAAAAATTTGCGTAAAAAAAAAATAGAATTTTAATATAACAATTTCGTAATGAAAGCAACATCGGATTTTTACAAAATAGTTTTTTTCTTTTTTATTTATTTATTTATTTATTTCTTGCTACAAATAAATATTTGGAAACGTTTTTTGGAATTAAAGCAACTTTGAAAGGTCAATAACAAATATAATTAAATGATTGTTTCTTTCTTTTTATAACGGGGAAGTTGGTTGTTTATTTATTTTTTTTGTTTTAACTGCAATCGTTCTCCACTTAATATTTTTTGTTATTTATTTCACGCTTCGGCCATAACTTTCTTTTCTTTTTCACGTGTCCAAACACCTTGTTTTTCGATTGGGGAAATTCAGTTTTGTCCTTAATCTTTCAATTCCTATTTCAGTCACCTAAATTACTTAGTGTGACAGGAGTTTACTTCTTTTTTTTTTTCGAACAAATAAATAATTGGAAACGTTATTTGGAATTAAAGCAACTTTGAAAGGCCAACAGCAAATTAATTTATATGATTTTTTTTCCTTTTCTTAACGGGGAAGTGGGTTGTTTATTTATTTTTTTGTTTTACCGGCAATCGTTCTACAGTTTAAATTTTGGGTTATTTATTTCATGCTTCGGCCATAGTCTAACCAGGATTTGCACAGAAGGGGCGTGAAATAAAATGGCGTCTCCGATTTCGGCAATAAAGTGTAGAAGCACCGTTATTCTTTGAATTATATTCAGTGAGGGCACAATTAAAAAAATAAATAAATAAAACGGAGCGAAATTTAAGTTTCCCTTCCATTTTTACAACAACTGAACAAATAAGGGGGATTGATTTACTAGGATCTTTATTAGAAGCTGAGCACTTATTAAAATTGTTTTATTGTTGAATTTTTCGCATTTTGGTTAAATTTGTTAGTTTGCAATCGCTGATAGGCCACTGCAAAAATTGAACACAAGACGAAATTAAAAAGAATGGTACTCAAGCAGATTTTGACACCCCCCCTGATTACATTTCATTTCACCGGATTCAACCGAGCGTTGTTTAAATGTTGAAACACTAAATCAACATTTTTTTTTTGCATAATTAATTAATTAATGATGGGCGTAGTTTTTCTGTTTATTTTCTTAACATCTGTTGACAAAAAATTAATTTGTGCATTCTCTTGAAAAATAAAAGAACATTTTTTTCTCTACTTTCACCTAACTATTTACAGTGTTCATATAAAGCATTCCTCTTTTCTTTTTATATAAAAAAAATTCCGTTTGCAAAAGGAAACGTTTACTGACAATTTTCTTTTAAAAAAAAGTGTAAGTTTTCCTGAAAACAAAAACCTTTCCCCTAACAATTTATGGTAAAAAGGAATCTTTTTGAGTAGGGGGGGGGGAATTGCAGAAAATATTAAAAGCAAAAAAAAAAAAAAAAAAATTACAAAATGCAATTTTTCTTGAGGAACGTGTTCCATTTTAATAAACTGAGCCACAGCAACGCGTGGCCGGTTATAGCTAGTAAAAGAATAAAGGTAAGAAGATAAATTATAAAAGATAAAATATAAACAAATATAAGTGAATAAGATAGAGGATAAAGAAATTACAGAATAATGGGATAAAAATACAAAGGGATAAGGGATAAAAAGTATAAAATAGTATGCAATTATATAATAATAATAATAATAATAATAATAATAATAATAATACTGCAATTATAAAATATTATTAAAGGTGTAAGAAGTACAAAGTAATTAAAATTGAAACTAAAAAATAAATATAAAAAATAAGTATAAAAATTCCAAGTAAGAAAAGTAAATAACATAAAATGAAAATACGTCAATAAGGAAGAAATTACAATGAGAGAAAGTTCTTAAGTAACAGAAGAGTAGAAATGCTTTTATGTCCTTGTTGAGTGCAAAGTAGTGTCGAAATACCTTTTTAAATTATTAATAAACACAAGCTCTGCTGTCAGAATTTCAGTCTCAATCCAGTTTAAACTGGGATTCAGGGTAGCGTGTGGCGGTTGGTGATGAAAATTTTGAAATCGCTTTAAATATTAAGGCCGGAACAAAAAAATAATGAATGGATGTTACCATTCTTTTTCGATAGAAGGTGGTTGGAATTGGCCATTAAATTCGGTGTGTAGTCTTATGCTGGTGAGTTTTGCATTATCCCGATAAGTCTCTTCTTAAAGAATTGATTTTATTCCTATTCATTGTACCCCCCTATATATATATATATATATATATATATATATATATATATATATATATATGTGTGTGTGTGTGTGTGTGTGTGTGTGTGTAAGTCAGTTATGTTTTCCGTGATAGAGCCGTTGATTGTATTTTAAAATAAAATACGTATGGTATACATTTGAAAGCCAAATTACAACGCAATATTATGGAAATAAACAAATATTTATTCGTTTAAAATTAATATTAATGTAAAAAGTTTTTGATTTCTGATGGGGGTAGTTATTTATTTGCCGCCTACCTCAGCAAAATGTGGCACAAGGCCGGAAAGTGGGAACCTCGCAGGCTCCCCTAAAGAAGGGGCATTCCTGCAATTTTAAAAATTGCCTGAGTAACCCCGTCGGCATTCCCTGGTCGGGGCGCCTCAGGCAGCAAGCAATAAACTTGCCCCACCGGAAATCCGGTGGCAAAGCCTGGGAGGGTGGACCTCCTAGGTATTACCCAGGCGGCGTACCTCAGTCCAACAGGTGCTGGATCGGTTCCCGGCCGCTCACCTGTTGGACTGAGTGTCGAATCCTTGACGAGTACTACCCTGTCTCCCTGCAGCCGAAGCCACTAGGAGACCTTCCCCATCAGACTTCTGATGGGGGTATATATTTAATTGCTGCCCACATCAGCAATATGTGGCACAAGGCCGGAAAGTGGGAACCCCGCAGGCTCCTCTAAAGAAGGGGCACTCCTACAATTTTAAAAATGTATGAGACGAATGGATTCGCCAATCACTTTTATAACCAACGGCTGTGCTAAACAACCAATGATAACGTCCCAAAATTATCATGAAAACTGTCGAATTTTGAATTCAATCAGTTCGCCGTTTGCTACATCACGGACCGCATTTAATTCTTCGCCGCCATCTTGGTTACTGATCTGAACTACGCCGCCATCTTGGTGACTGATCTTACCTACGCCACCATCTTTGGTCAACACAATATCTCAGAACTTAAGAGGTTAACTACGCCATGGACCGCATTTGATTCTTGATCGCCATCTTGGTTACTGATCTTAACTACGCCGCCATATTTGTTCAACACAATGTCTCAAAACTTAACATCGGCGCTATATGCCATCTTCAGTATCTTATATAATTTTTCTTTTCCTTTTTTTATTTTTTTTTCTCGCCATTATGTTAAACTGAAGACAAAACAGTTAGTAAAGAGTCCACGTGTTGGTCTGCGTGCGGTGTTATTTGGAAATGCCGAAAGAGAACGCTTGGCGTACATAATATGAAAGTCAGTTGTATTTTTTCAAAATTCACGGAAAATACAACTGACTTTCATATTTCAAAATGCGTTGAGAATGATGGTGACTGTGTAGAAAAAGTAAATTCTGAAGCACAAAAGACCCCGTCTCCATAGCTCTTCAACTGTTTTTTCTTTTTGCTAAAACATAGGATGCGTTACATTCGAATGACCCTCATATATATATATATATATATATATATATATATATATATATATATATATATATATATATATATATATGTGTGTGTGTGTCTGTATTCTCATTTAATTATTAACTAATATAATTTTTATTTATTTTATTATTATTTATTTATTTATGTTCGTCCCATCTTTATTGAGGGAGAGGCGGAATTTACTCACCTTTAAAAAACCGACATTGTCTCTAACTCTGCCCTCTTCAGTAGTTTTATTATTATTATTATTATTATTATTATTATTATTATTATTATTATTATTATTATTATTATTAACTATTAAGTACATCATTTATACCGTTTAACTATTTCATTTCAATTCCATTATACATATTGAAATCAATTGCTTCTCATTTTATTCGTTTGAATTAAACGCTTTTACGTTGCAAATTAAAAAAAAAAAAACATTAAAAAGCACAATCTTCTTCCACAAACGTTTTCGTACATGATTGCTAGGAATGAACGTTGTCCACACTACAAATTTCCGGTTCTTTCAACGGTTTTCTTTTTCTTTTTCATTTCGATAGTTTTTGTGACCAAGAGCAGAGGTCAGCTTGAAATATAAAAAATAACGATAAAAATATTAAATACAAAAAGTAACATCGTTTTTCATGCTTCAAAAAACCCTCATAACTCATAATCACTATCCTAGAAGCAGACGTGGACTTTTAACATTATATATATATATATATATATATATATATATATATATATATATATATATATATATTGCTACATTTGTAAATTTCACTCTCTTTTTCTGACTTTCACTATTTTTCTCTCTCTTTTACCCCTTTCTTTCTCATTTACCATTGATCGCCGACGAATTTGACATAAAAATATTCTTTTCAAGATTTCTCTCTCATGCTCTCTTTCTCTCTCCCTCTCTCTCTCTCTCTCTCTCTCTCTCTCTCTCTCTTTATCTATCTCTCGCTGTACGTTTGTTCATTTCTTAAAGGGCATTGTCATAGGAGATATAATTTGGTTTCCGATCAGCGCTGAAGGACTTTGCAATCTACCTGCATCTGAAATGGTTCTATAACTGAATAACAGTCTTTGTAGGTTAGGTACATATCTCTGGTATCTCTGCTTTAAAAAATGTCTTCAATTCCATTTTCATCATCTGCACTATTCTTTCGCTATTCCATTGCAAAGTGGTTCATGTGTTCGTGTTTTGTAAAAGGAGACATCCAATTTATTTTTACCACAAGCACAAATCGAATCGCAAAATTCTGACAGATTGTCCGAAGCTAACATTTTTCGGCACCCCATTTCTGTAAAGTATTACTTAATATTTGCTTTACGATCGCACTCTT
The DNA here is from genome assembly GCF_053919585.1 of Euprymna scolopes. Taxonomy (NCBI): domain Eukaryota; kingdom Metazoa; phylum Mollusca; class Cephalopoda; order Sepiida; family Sepiolidae; genus Euprymna; species Euprymna scolopes. The sequence goes on from NC_136518.1 coordinate 44,663,856, forward strand.
CAAGATTCTGAACCCCAATAACTTCAAGCCAGTGAGTTAATTGGTCAACTAAAATTGAAAATAATCCTATGCTTTTAACATGCCCTCAAATACGTAAAAAGTCTATAAGACATATTGTGCAGTGTATGAAAGTGAAGACTCTGTTTTATACGAGAGTCTTTCCAAAAGCAATGCCTCCTTTATTTTTAACTCAAAAAGCTGAAGAACTACGAAGACGGAAGTGGTACCATTAAAGCGGGCGACCTTTTGTCCTCTAAAATTTATTTTTCCGACATAGTCACCACTATTATCAGTGCACTTTTGCCAAGAATTAGATGATGTCTCTCTGCTTCTGACACACGCCCATGACAGGGGTTGCTTTCTTAGAGACTCACACCGTCAATATCTGCAGCAGAGAGAAGAAACTTTCAGATCATGAATTCATAACTTAAGTCACCACAACAATGCGGTTTGCAATCTCGTCTGCAGAATAAAATATCGGAGGCATTATTTTGGAACCCCTTCCGTACATTTAAATTGTAAAGCTATAAGAAATCGATTTTCAGACTAATCTTTCCTTCGCTAGGTTTTTATTTATTTTCCTCTCAACTTTATTCTTAGTACTTCCCCACATGTTTTTCTTTTGCCTACCCGTTGCTAACTTACTCTTCTACATCAAATTTTGTACATCTTCTAACCCTTAATCTCTCCTCCATTCTTTCAATGTGGCCATACTATCAAAGTCTCCTGTCCTTACACATATCTTGATATTATCAAAATGTAATCTTCCTCTGCGGTCATCAGTTTTAAGCGTGCATTTAAAACTCACACTACACATTCATCATATGATATCATTTCTCTCCCATGCAACAACGTTTCATTGCTATATATCACCACGTTGTGTTCACATGCCTGATGAAACTTTCTCTTTTATTGGTCCCCCGACAAAAGGAGGGTGGACCTGTAAATTCACCCTTGTCTGTTCGTCCATTTGTCTGTGCGCACTTTTCTCAAATACTACGCCTTGGATTTTTTTGAAATTTTGCACAAACATTAATGATATGAGTAAAAAAGTAACAGAACGTATTTTCCAGAAAAACTCCGGTCGTCCCCCCTCCCCCAGAGGTGCGTTTCGGTTAAAATGGATAAAATTGACACTTTTGTGCTTATTAAAAAAAAATTGATGCCTTGGATTTTTATAAAACTTTCTGAAAAGTTGTAACTAACTGATTTCTATATAATTTTGTTTGTCTATACTTCATGATAACTCTTGGATGTGCCCCAGGGGCTCTTTTAGGGCTAATAAAAACACTCCATTTTGGGGACTATTTTACCATATTTGTCGAAAATTTTCTGTGTATGTTTATTTAGCAGTTTTGCATGGTGCTGAACTCAAATTTAAAATGTTAAGACCTTGGGGACTTTTGGGAGTAAATTGGGTGGGGTGGATGATGAACTTAGTCATTTCTTTTTTTTGCATGGTGCAGAACTCAAATTTATAAAATTTACATATGTTAACGCCTAAAACTGCATCGTTTATTCATTTTCACCAGGATTTGATGTCCCCTGGGGACTTTTGGGGCTTAATGGGGGGGGGGGTAAATGATGGACTTGGTCACTTCTTTTTTTTTTTTGCATGGTGCAGAATTCAAAATTACATATGTTAAGGCCTAAAACTGTACCGTTTGTTCATTTTCACCAGAATTTGATGTCCCTTAGGGACTTTTGGATCTAAATGGGGGGGGGGCAATGCTGAACTTAGTCATTTTTATTATGCCTCGTTCACTGTGCACTCACAGGGGACCATGCATGCTGCACTTGTTTTATGCACAGTTTGCACTGCATTTTGTACAATTTTGTACATGTACAATGGCATTTCATTTTGTAGTGTTTTAAACGCAAGACAATTTACTTTGAATATACGTACTTGAATTCTGTGCTGAACGGTGTCCTCAGTGATGTTATAGCTTATATCCTTTGACGGTCTCGGGTCTTCCAACATCATCCGGCTCTCACTAAACCGATCCCGTCAAAGTTTAATCAGGCTTTTGCGCATCCAGTTTCTGTATTATGCTATGCGACACTGACTTGTATCTCTTCCCAGGCCCACTTTATTCTCGGTACAGACATCACACATAATGCACTAATACATGTCATTCAAGAAAGGTGATTAAAACTATGAAAAGAGGAATTATCCCTCCCTAACAGAATAAATTTAATTTTATTTCCAAAGTTAAATACGCATGTAAATTATCATTGGAAGAAATATATTTAATTAAAAAAAAAAAATAAATTGGTAAAATTAATTTAAAATTCCCGAAAATTAAAAAAAAAAAGTGTGCATAAAGCATGATAGACCCTTCCATTCTATTTTCGTTTGAATTTTGTTTGGAACTACATTTTATTGTGTTTCAAATGCAAGACGATTTTTTTTCTACTGAATTTTCTTACTCTTTTTTTTGCATTCGTTGTTGAATTTTAACATATGAGATAATATTTCCTTTTAACATATTCAAAGTTGAAGTTAGAGACCATGAGTATTTTGGCCCATCTTAAAATATTGGAAGATATAACGTTAGGCATCAAATTTAGTAATCAAATTTAGTAATCAAATTTTAGGCATCAAATTCAGTAATCAAAGACTGGAGCTCAGTCGAGCATCTGAAAGTTGCTCGACTGAGCTCCAGTCTTTAATTACTCTTTGCAAAATGTTTGCAACAAGAACTTCTTTTCTACCACAATAAAAAAGAAAAACTTTCCTTTCTCCCTCCATGTGCCTAGCGCCAAGAAGAAGTTTTTAATAGATTGAGCCTTTTCCCAGAGTGGAACACAGTACTGCAGGACTGCTTCCTGGCTGATTACAATTTTATCATCCTCAAATGTAATGTCAACTAATTCTTATCATGAACCGCTCTATAAGTAATTAAGCATAGTTCAAAGCATTGCTTCATATTAGTATGCCCATATTTATTTTCATCTTTCAGCTGGCAATCATTACCATCTCATTCGCTTTCATCCTCAAGTGGCTCTTAATTTTGATAAGTGGTTACCTCTGAGGTTAAAAATAAACTATAAAAGTCTATGATTTGATTTCAAAAGAAATTTCCTACATAATAAAATTAGAAAGCTCCATCCCTTCTTTTTCAATGCTTGAATACATAGATTTGTCGTAATAAGTATGCAGTAACAAGGAGAATAAACACGAAAAGTGAACTGAATACAAAAAACGTATGATTAAAACTTATGTTTATAGAAGTAGCTTCAGACATGGCATGAAACCACTTGATATAAGGAGCTAAAAAAAATGAAAGATTATTATTGGAAAGACAGGAGTTGCCTATTGACGTTCATTTTGAAAAAAATCAAGGCAATAGGTAGGAGGAAAACAGTCAGTTGCAAGAGAGTTCCAAATTATATCTCCTTTGACAATGCTTTTTTAAGAAATGAACAAACGTATATCAAGAGATAGCTAAAGAGAGAGAGAGAGAGAGAGAGAGAGAGAGAGGGGGGGGAGAGAGAAATCTCGAAAAGAATATTTTATGTCAAATTCGTCATTAATCAGTGGTAAATGAGAAAGAAATAATAGTGAGAATCCAAAAAGAGAGTGAAATTGACAAATGTAGCAATATATATATATCGCCATATATATTTTATAAATTAATAACTAGCTCTACCTACGTATTGAGCACTTTTGAAGTAAATACTTAAAGTTTACGCATAAATCTATACTTTTGTATATTAATTTCATGTGAGTAAATTAAGTAGTTATAAATATATATATAGTCATCCACATACAATACTGCTTCGTTGTTTCACAGCTCATCAGTGCGGCTAGACAGGCAACTGCCTCAAGCCAGGATTTAAACCTGACTGCCTAAATGACTGTCAAGGCTTCTCACCAATGCGCTATATGGCTGATACTGTGTGGGTAATGAATTAACAATGTTTTGACATCGTCCAAATGCCGCCGCTCGATTTGTTTACACAAAGAGCGTTGCTTAATACGCTAATGGCAGTTTGTATATCACTTCCCAATATGCTCGACCCAATATAGGGAGCATTATAGTCATCCACATACAGTACTGTTTTGCTGTTTCACAACTCATCAGTGCGGCTAGACCGGCAACTGCCTCAAGCTAGGATCGAAACCCGACCGCCGGAATGACTGTCAAGGCTTCTCACCATTGTGCTATAAGACTGATGATATGTGGGTAATGAATTAAACGAGGTCATTCGAAAATTAATGCATCCTATTTTTTTCTGGGAAAGAAGCTATTGGAATAGGAAGCTGCATTATAACAAGGTATTAAAACAGCAAATTGATAAATACTACTAGAGCAACGCATCAAACGAGCTGGGAGAAAAATGCCAAGGACTAAAATAAAATAGTTCTGAAAAACAAATGGCATAATAATATTTTAGAAGAGACTGAAACTAGCAACATCACGTTTATGTGAGAAACAGTGCAGAGAACAAGAAAATGCTGGGCTAATCAAATTATAGATACGTTTCTGAACTTCATCAAGAACACTCGAATGGGACAGAGATTCACAAGCTCAAATGTGACAACAGTATATTTATATGGTTAAAAATCTCAAATTGAGGTCATACCACTAGATGAATTTAGAAGTCAGGACCAGGACCGATAAAAGAAAAATGGCTGATCACCGAAAACATAGACGGTTTTATAACAATGCTGTAAGTAAAAATGGCTGCTTGGTCGAGTGAGCAGAAGAGATGACCTGAATATGTAATTATCTCATTTTATCGATATCTGTGTCGATATTAATATCCAAGTCATTAGTGGAAATATGGACGGGTTTGTAGTGGGGAGATTCACATATCTACAAATTATTATATCTGCCTCTGTTTACTTTATACCAGTCTCTCCATCTGTCTCTGTCTGTCTGTCTGTCTGTCTGTCTGTCTGTCTCTCTCTCTCTCTCTCTCTGCTTCTCTTTGTCCCTATTCACTTGACTCTCCACGTGGGCTGAGTTTTGAAAGTGGGGAAATATCCACTTCCCTAAAAAGAGAAACTCTAGATGGAACACAAATAATAGAAATTACCTCAGTCTAAAATATCCGTCTTTCAATGACTCAGGACAGATGTAACGTTACCCACGATTTACACACGTTTTAGCCACGTTTTACACATGTTTAAACCACGTTTTACACATGTTTTACTCACGTTTTACAATGTAGACACTGTCACAAGGAAAGCAAGACAAGAAATAACTCGACTTCTTTTTTTCCTTAGTATAATGTTGGCAATGTTGGAAAGAATAACGAGAAGACTCGGAAACAGTGAAATGGACAATGTATTAAACAGAAAATACAGAAACGATGTTAGTTGAGAGCGAACTTTGCTCAACTGAAGGATAAAGTAAAGTTACGACTGTCTCTCTCTGAGTCTTGTGTTCAGACTCCTAAAAGCAGAACCTGATCACCGGACATGGCGTCAGGAATAGTCCATTGTAAGAATCTCTAGGGGTGCCACCCAAACACTTTGTGAAAAAAAAAGTGAAGTGCCGTTCTACAATTCATGCTCTCTACCGATCTCAAGTTATGACAACAGGACCATTACCGGCACCCTCAAAATGCAAATCCACATGTCTAAACACATTGGACAACTCACGGTTATTATCTTTGGTGCAGTTTCAAGTGAGGGCCATGTTATGTCACCTCACATCTTCGAAGTCAGCTTGAAAGTAAACGCCAAAGTGTACCTGGATATACTGAAGTGTGCGATGATCGTCTGGTGCAATCAGCTGGCCGCTGGCAGAACCCGGGTGTGGTAGCAGGACGCAGCACCAGCCCACAAGTCTAGAGAGAACAAGGCTTAGCTTTAGAAAGAGTGCTACGACTTTGTACCCTTCTCTCACTGCCCCCCCCCCTTCTCCACTGACCTGAACCTGCTGGACTACTTCATCTGGCCATACATCCAGAACATGACCTCACACAACACCAAAGCCAGCCTGTTTGCCGAGTATTCGCTGAGCTCCTGTCTGCACTTGTGGAAAAGGCATGCTCGTAGTTTTGGACCTGTATTGAGGCGGTCATTGAGGTTGAAGGTTGCCGCATTGAATAGATGTCAGCTCTACTACATAATCAAGTTAGCTGAATTGATTTT
>NC_136518.1:44677464-44749964 GCF_053919585.1 Euprymna scolopes
TATATACATGTATATATATGTATATATATACATATATATACATGTATATATATATATGTATATATATACATGTATATACATGTATATATATACATGTATATATATACATATATATACATGTATATATATACATGTATATATATACATATATATACATGTATATATATACATGTATATATATACATGTATATATATACATGTATATATATATACATATATATACATATATATATATACATGTATATATATATACATATATATATACATATATATATACATGTATATATATACATGTATATATATACATGTATATATATATACATGTATATATATATACATGTATATACATGTATATATATATACATGTATATACATGTATATATATACATGTATATATATATGTATATATATACATATATATATACATATATATATATACATATATATATAGTATATATATATATATATATATACATATATATATATATATATATATATATATATATATATATATATTACTAGCTGTACCCTGCCAAGCTTTGCTGTGGCTCAAGTTGGTGTAATGGAAAATTCTAATAAAAAGAGAAAATGCATGTGTCTTATATTCTTAGTACAGCAATCCACTCCAAAAGTTATAAAAAAAGGCCAAAATGAAAGAAAAATGGTACTCTTGCAGAATAGGATACTGATCCTCGGGATTACCGTCAATCATGGCTTGCGCTCAATCAACAATCAATGGATAAAGCTGAACGTAGCAAAAATGTTGAAACGCTAAATGTTTTTGTTTTTTTGTTTTTTTTTCTGTATATAAAAATGTGAGTTAGTAGATATTTGAGTAATGGCGGCGGGGGGGGGGTTACTATACACAGATTCGAAAAAGTTGTCCACAAACAAATAAATGAAAGCAAAGGTAAGGTAAGTTATGTTTCTACCTAATTGGATATATGTTGAGTGTTTTCATGTAATGTAAGACGTTTAATCGGCTCGAAAAACAGAATGTGTTGCAGACTCTGTTGAATACGTTAAGTTTGGGAAAGTAAGTTGAAAACTAGAAACTATACAATACAGCGTCAAAAACCCACCGAATATATGTTACCATGACATAAGTTGACATAATCGGTGGGTTTGTGACAGTATTTTGTATAGTTTTGTAGTTTTAACTCACTTTCTCAAACTTGTAATCAACAGTGTCCGCTACCATTTGTATCTTTCAAATACACTGATAAACACTCTTTTTTGAGCCCACTAAACGTTACATTAAATGAAACGGGTTTATATTACTAAACACAGATACAAAGAAGTTGTCAAAAATAAATATATAATAAATAAATGTTATCAAAGCAAGAAAAGTAAATGTTCTACCTAACTGGATTAGATTGTAGTGTTTTTATTTAATGTATAATGTTTAATCGGTTCAACACATGCAGTGTTTATCGGTATATTTGGAAAATAGAAATGGCGGCAGACTGTATCGAACACGTTAAGTTTGGGGAAATTTTGGGAAAATGAGTTTAAACTAAAAAACTATACAAAATAGTTAAGAACTCACTCAGTATATGTTAATGTGACGTAGGCTGACATATAATCAGTGGTTTTAAACTTTTGCTCGATACAGGTGACGACTTTTAAGAATCTCTTTTAGTGATTTGAGGATATTTGTACAACTAAACGGCCAATCTGCCCCAAAAATCCAGTATTATTTTACTTTAAGGCCCGTCTCATGTTCGTATATAACGAAATATTTTATTGTAGATTTCGGTGTACTAAAAACGAATCGGGAAACCGTTTCCTTTGCAAAAAGAAAGTTTTCATGATATGAAGAAATTACTTTTTCGAAAAGTGGGTGATCACTTTTCAATCTAAATTTAACTTAGAATGAGCACCCACTTTCTTACCACCTGAGAGAGGGGCATTTTTCTGTGTGTTTCTTGGCTAAAAAGATTTTGTTTGATTTCTTTTGCATGGTAATAACCCCTGAACTCTGGGACTATTTTCCATTTCCCAGCCGTAGTCTTCGTTTATGCTACACGCGAGCATAAACGAAAGCTGTTTAGCCAATAAACATGGGAAAAATCCCCCCCCTTTCTTAGGTTGCTAATTTTAAGTAAAATTTGCATGGAAAAGTGATTGCCTACTTTTCGAAAAATTTCTTCATATCATAAAAACTATTTTTTGCGACGGAAACGGTTTGCAGATTCGTCATTAGCACACCAAAATCTACAAAATTTTTTTTTGTTATATACGAACGTGAGACGCACGGCCCTTTATGGAAGATTTTATCAAAAGTCCGGGAGAAAATAGTTTTCAATAAAAACAGCAAATGAATTCGATAGAAAAAAAAATGGATGATATTTTTAAAAGAAATTTCTGTGTGCTTCTTGGCTAAAAAGATTTTGTTTGATTTCTTTTGCATTTTGCAATTTAAACAGGTAATTTTAAAGGATTTTCCAAGGGTAGAAAGAAAGTCCCCCCCGCCAAAAAAAAAAAAATCGTACGTACAAAGTGGGTGATCATTTTACGTTAAATTATTACGGAAAAGTTATCCCCCACTTTTTTAAACTAACATTTCTTCATATCTTGGAAACCACTCTTTTGCCTTAATGATAAACGTGTTTTTCGTTTTCAGCGACCCCGAAAACCTAAATGAGTGGTAATTTTAAAGGAATTTTCGAGGGTGGAGTAATTCTTCATATTTACCTTCTTTTTTCCCCAATAACATAAGAAATAAAGAATTAGACAAATTTATTTTAGGTAGGTTTCGCCAGGAAAGCTTTTAAAAATAAAAAATTAAGATAAATAAATGGTGCTAGTGCACTTACCGATCCGCGCTATTTTTTAAATCGTATTTCCAAGTTTAATTAAAGTTTTATGATATATTTTTTTAATTCAATTGTAAGGTTAAAGTACAAAAAGAAAAAAATATATATATTTAAAAAAAAAAGGATTTTTTTACCCATCTATTAATTAGATAGTTAAATGTTGTAATTCGAAAATCGTCAACGTGTGGTGCACGTGAAAGGCTAATTTCTACCGGAAATGAAATGGCAGACAGTCTCGCAGTTACGAAAAATATTTTTATTTTATTTGATATATTTTTATAATTTGCGATCTTAACGATCTTAATTTATTTTAATAACATGCAAACATTCCTTGACTTTACAGATAAATTTTCTGAAAATTTCAATTAAATTGGTAATGTAGAAATATGGTTTATGGACTTTGAATGATTATATGTATATATATATATATATACATATATATATATATATATATATATATATATATATATTAGACATTAAGAGGAGATTATAGATAGATATATAAATACCCGTTCACATACACCTTTCACGATAAAGCTAGAACTCAGAATTAGATAGAATCGAACAATTGCATCGACAACGGACAACGGACAACGCGGTTCATCCTTCGTCGGGATGTGATGTCCCTCAACAAATAAGTTGTTCCGAAATCGTGGGGAGTCGGCTGATTTTAGTTAATGTTTGTAGATGTGATATCTACCACCTGCATACCAGCAGTAACTATCTTAGTTGTATAGGACGTGTTGCTTGTCACATCGTAGAATGTAGAACTTGATAAAAATATAAGAAATTAAAAAAATCGAGGCATGGCCATTGGATTGATCCGTGGCCCATATGGTTAGGTCGTCAGTATTGCACTCATGAATTCAACGACCTGGGTTCGCGTCTATGTCGGAGCACATCACTAATGAGATGCAGTACATCGAAACCCACTTGTGGTCTGGCGTTGTCCGTTGTCGATGCAATTGCTCGATTCTATCTAATTCTGGGTTCCAACTTTATCGTGAAAGGTGTATGTGAACGGGTATTTATATATTCATATATATATATATGGATGAAGGTGATGGGTATAATTCAATGAGTTTGACATTAAAAACAAAACCAAAACAAACTAAATATGCATAGAATCAGACAAAAAAAACAAAAAACAAATGAACAGATCAGCGTTTGAAACGGCTGGAGTTTTTTTGTTTTCTTTTGTTTTTTTTTGTGTTTTTTTAATAAAATGTTTGTACACAAAAACTCACGTCCCAAAGGCAGACCATGGTGACGAACTTCACACATTCCTTTATAACTAAATATACATAGAATAAGATGAAAAATCCAAATGAACAGATCAGCGTTAGAAACGGCTGGTTTTATATATATATATATATATATATATATATATATATATATATATATATATATATATATATATATGTATATATATATGTGTATATATATATATATATATATATATACTCAATCAAACAGGATAGTGTTTAAATATATGGTTAAATGTTAATTTTACTCATTTAGAATTGCTTTAAAGCTCCACCGTTCACTCATTTTTGCGACCAAATTTCAAACTATTCGTACAGTTTATAGGCTACCTTCTCAGCTTTATAGTGAAAAAAAAATTCAATTTTCGTTCAGTATAATAAGATTACTGTGTTCCAAAATTCTCAGAATCTGTAAGTTTTTTTTGATTGACTGTTGGTTATTATAGCAACCAAATCTTTTACACTGCCTCAAATCGGCTGATTATGACTTAACATGATATAAAAAAAGGATGATATCATGATCGCACCATACGACGCAAGGAACAATGGTAAGAGAGAACAGTTCGTGGACGCATCCAAAAGAGCACTCAAGAAAGCGACAGACACCTACTAAAAAGTATATGCAAGAATTTTTATATGAGATGACCCTAAATGTTCAATCCTCTATGATACCAGCAGAAGCAATGTTTGCAAGACAAACTAAAACTGTACGTGACAGATTATTGCCAACCCATACGAAACCAGTACATGGAAAATGTCACAAAGGGGCGCTTCAAAATTGGAAACAAAGTTTGTTTCGGATGTTCAAAAACAACGCATCCTATTAGGAAACATGGATAGTGGATAAACCGATTGGAAAAATTAATTGCAATTTAGTACCCATGTAACAGAGTGCGGACGTGCGCATGCAAATGCGAAGTTACGTTACGGTAGGGAAAAAGAAAAAAACTATAATAGAATGTGTGCATAGACAGTCGACGACATTCAAGCGATCAAAGGTTAGAGAGAAGGGGCACAATCACTTTTTATTAGGGAAAGTACCCGGAAATAAATGCTGTTGTTACAACAGGAAAAAATGAGTCAAGTTATTACTTCTGTCCCTTGCGGCATACTATACTACAATGTGGGTGACCCCAAATGTCTACATGTTAACCTGTGTGTAAACGTGTGTAACGTGACAGCCAAATTTATTCACAAAATATCCATGAACCAGGAGAGGAAGCAATATTCATATGCTGGCGAGGTTAATACTCTAGATGACCAACTAATAGATGTCGTGCTTAATGCATTTGAGAGGTGAATCCCGCAAACAGGTTCTAAAAGGAAATGTAAACTTATGGATTTTATTGTAATAAATCCTAAAAGGACAAGGTCGGACACTCCAATATTTTTTTTTACCAGTAGTGGAGTCTATCCATAAAGATTTTCATAGGAAAAAGCTTCATCAAGTTAAGCGTGCATGTTCCCCCGTGAGTGCCAGTTAACGAGGCAAAAAATTTGACTACGTTCAACATTTGCTCCCCCCCATTTAGTCCTAAAAGTCCCCTGAATTAGTTGACTGAACAAATCTACTAAGCTATTTCTCTAACTCTAGTAACGTCCAGTCATCAAAATTGAAGAACTTTTCTTCAAAGCTTATTATTATACTAGTAAATGAAACGCCATTTTTTCATTTACTTTTTCTATTTACAAATTTAAACCTTTTTGCTTGTCATTTTATTTTGTCATTACAATATGTGTTTAGTGTTTCCAACACGTAAGACCAATCATTATTATTGATTCTTGCACAATATAAAAACTCCCATGTCATGTCTGCTGCGGGCGATCGAGTACGATAACTCTATTTATATAAAGTTAGTTATATATTTATACACCTGTATGTATAGGATTCACTACTAAACTAATTAACTGATCATTATGAATTTTAAAACACATCTACTAAGTATAATGAGTCATAAAAAAACAGATTATTCTATTTTAAATACCGACCTATTATTATCATTTAATATACAGAAAATGCAAAAACATATCTTCAAAAAAATTTATTTATTATAGAAGTTTTTTAATAAAATTAGATTATTTATAATTTAAAATTAAACGAAAAAGTGTTTATGGAAAAATTATTATTAATTAATTTTGAACAGTAAATACTAACGTATCTATATAAATCTTCTTTATATCTATATAAATACATATTTATATAGATAACGTATCTATATAAATATCTTTATGTTTATGAAGTAAGGTATGTTCATATCTTTATATGCTTCTTTTTATGCCAAAAACTGAAACGCCATTTTTTCCTTTAACTTTTCTATTAACAAATTAAACCCTTTTGTTTGTCATCTTCTTTTGTTATTACAATATGTGTTTTGTGTCTCCAACACGTAAGACCATTCATTGTTATTGATCCTTGTGCAATATCACATTTCCTATGCTAGATATTGTTGTCAGGGATTGAGTACATTGTCTGTCTGTCTGTCTGTCTGTCTGTCTTTCTCTCTCTCTCCCTTATATATATATATATATCTATATATATATATATATATATATATATATTATATATATAATATATATATATGTATAATATATATATATATATATAGTAAGTAATAAGTTATCTATCTATATATATATAACTTACTATATATATATATATATAACTTACTTTATATACATATAACTTACTATATATATATATATAACTTACTATATATATATAAAAAAATATATAACTTACTATATATATATATAACTTACTATATATATATATAACTTACTATATATATATATAACTTACTATACATATATATAACTTACTATATATATATAACTTACTATATATATATAACTTACTATATATATAACTTACTATATATATAACTTACTATATATATATATAACTTACTATATATATATATATAACTTACTATATATATATATATAACTTACTATATATATATCTAACTTACTATATATATATATATAACTTACTATATATATATATAGATAGATAACTTACTATATATCTATATATATAACGTACTATATATAGATAGATAGATAACTTACTATATATATAACTTACTATATATATATATATAGATAGATAGATAACTTACTATATATATAACTTACTATATATATATAGATAGATTGATAGATAACTTACTATATATATATAACTTACTATATATATATATGTATATAGATAACTTACTATATATCTATAACTTACTATATATATATATATATATATAGATAACTTACTATATATATATATAATTTACTATATATATAGATAGATAACTGACTATATATATAACTTACTATATATATATATATATAGATAGATAGATAACTTACTATATATATATAACTTACTATATATATATATATATATATAACTTACTATATATATATAGATAGATAACTTACTATATATATATATAGATAACTTACTATGTATATATATATATATATAGATAACTTACTATATATATATATATATATAGATTACTTACTATATATATATATATATAGATAACTTACTATATAATATATATATAGTAAGTTATCTATCTATATATATATATTTATACAGTAAGTTATATATATATATATATATATATATATATATAATAAGTAGTAGTAAGTTATAAAAACATATATGGCAATTAAGCTTCACAGAATATTCCGCATTTCATTTTCGTGAGAATTCGTCAGGCATATAATATATATATATATATATATATATATATATATATATATATATATATATATATAAATATATATATATATATATATATATATTTATATTATGCATATACAGGATTCAATCTTAAACTAATTAACCGATTATTATGGATATTAAAACATAGCTGATATGCACATGTGGAGGTAATATATGCCGTATTTAGTTTAATTTAGTTTTATACAAAGGAGGCGGGTAAAAATAGGGTGACTATCCTTCCTGAAAATTAGTCACCGCTTATTCTTGTGAAAATTTAATAAATTGTATTTAACATCAATAAATAAATATTCCACAAATTTATTTCCTTTGGGGAACTTAAAATCGTTTTAGAGGTCATATTATGGACGCAATCACTTATTTAAAAATTCAAATATTCCAGAATAGTTTTGAATTTGATCCATATTCATCAGACTCGAATTCACTGGATTTCAATTACTTCTTAAGGTCCTCTCAGCTTTTATCTTGAATTTTATACATTTTCCAGGATCAAGATTATGTAATGGGGTTTGACAAAAATTGGAATGAGGGTTCTAGACCCAACGTTTAGTATCATTATATCTTGATTTTAATTTTGGTGAGGGGCATAAAAAATGATGCAAAACTGTTTTATTTGGGGAAATAATTTTACCAATCCTGGGACTGGTATTCTCCTAGTCTGATATAAAGTCTTATTAAAGCTGTCGATTTATACTCCCACTTGCTTACTTATACCGAATTATCCTCCCTAGTTTTAACTTTTATAACTAGGGCTATGACAATAAAATATTCTTATCATTGTTTTGACTCTCGAGTATATATCCGAAACAGTCAGACAGTTAATCAACTGAGAACCACATTACTATATATAAAAGCATATAAGATATCAACGGATACACACTCGATACACAAAACAATGAAAATAATAAATTCTTGTCATAGCCCAACGAGTAAGTAATCGATATTTGCATACAGAGAAAGATTGAAATTGCGGCGGCGGCGGCGGCAGCTGCTGTTGTTGTTGTTGTTGTTGTTGTTATTATTATTATAATAATAATAATAATAATAATAAGAAGAAGAAGAAGAAGAAGAAGAAGAATAATAATAATAATAATAATAATAAGAATAATAATAATAATTTATTTATTCATTTATTTATTTTCTTCTTTTCGATTTCAGTAATAAGGCGTCTTTATTTAGAACAAAAGAACACAGCATTTTCTGCAAGTGTATGGAATCACCCCCTAATGAGAACGTTCTATCTTGTATGTCACCAGCGGAAGCTATGTTCGCACGAAAGATCATGACAATTTTCGACAGATTTTACCGACTCATCAGAGACCAGAGATAAATGTTAAAATAGGGCGTTTTCAAATTGGAGAAAGGTTCCATTTCCAAATGTTTAAGAATAATTATTGGAAATTGGGATTGTATATAAAAGAATTGGGGATATACTCCATGTGGTGAAAGGACCAAAATTCACCCATAAGGAACATTTAAACCAAACCATGAAAAGATATTTCTATACCGTAGACAAAAACACTACAGGAGAAGAAGTAATGGACGTCATGTTTGACACTTTCGAGTCCCATAAGTAATTTCTTAAAGGCAAACCTATAAAAACAAACAGAAAAAAAAACGACTTTGAAGTCAACCCCAAGAATAAAAAAATATTGATTTTTTACAGAGTATCAGCTTAAAAAGTGAGTATGAAATAAGCTGATATACCCATGTTAAGGAATGATGGATTTACCAGAGAGAATAAACGTAATTACATCTGAACATTGGGGTAGTTGGTTGGTTGTTTTTGTTTTACGGCATATCAACCCTTTTCGGGTTATTTAATGCCGAATCCAAAGATTTTGAAAAAAAAATTTTTTAATAGAATATATTTGTTGTAAGTTGGTTTCTATTTAACCCATAGTTGGGACCCTAACAGGTACTACCACTCCGGGTCAGAGTGGACCTGGGAGCAATGACAGTTAAAGGGCGGCTCCCCACTCCCCAAAGCCCGCAAGCTGGGGCCTCACCACTGGATATAGTTTAAGGTTATATCCAGGACCAACATTGGGGTAGCAATTCGCAGCAGTTATGGCCCCCGAATCATGATGTGTACTTCTATAACAGACTTTTACTAATACACTTTTTGTTAATTATGCCATTGTGTTTGGATTATTACCGGCCTACACCATCTATTGAATTCGTTCCCTTCGTATTATCTGTAAATATAAATTATTCGTATTATCTGTAAATATAAATTATTATAAATTATTCGTATTGTCTGTAAATATAAATTATTATCTGTAAATATAAATGTATATATACGTTTTATTTTTTTACAGTATCTTTCTGTTAAGTTACATTATTGTTTCAGCTACCTGGCCGTTTTTTTTTTGCCGTCTGTAGCTTCCTCAGACTTTTACTGAAATGTTTGTTATGATGGGATGAAAGAGTGACTGATGTGCGAGAAGAGCGGAAAAAAGAGGAAGGGAACAAGGGGGAAAGGTTGGAGGGGGTGCTTGGTATGTCGGTAATGTATTGAGCACTTTCTTCAGTTTTTATTAATTACCATTTCTACTAAATATATATATATATATATATATATATATATATATATATACAGATATATATATATATATATATATATATAGAGAGAGAGAGAGAGAGAGAGAGAGAGAGAGATTGAAACTGACAATGTGTATTATTACATTAGAGATTATTATTATTATTGATCATTTCAGAAATAAATTGTCTTTGTTGAGAACAAAGGAACACAGAAAATCTTGCAATGTTAAATATTTAATGAATGATGCTTTGTTTCTTCTCTAAATCAATTAAGAATTGTTCTAATTTGTTTATTGAAATTGTCGCTTTGCTTCTTCATCTTTTTTTAGAATATTCTGGGTGCAACTAAAGATTATGAGGCATTGTATCTGGTTTTTCTGTTACAGTGATGATGAACCCTCCCGTCGATTTCGACGTATGAGGTCCGCCTATTTATTTGCTATCCCCCACGAGGGCAGAGTTAGACACAAGGTCGGTTTTTAATATGGACAAAAAAAACCCAGCCCCCCCTCAAAAAGAGGCACTCTGGATAGGAACAAAAATTAAACTTGCCTCACCCTAGAAGGATTTCTCCTCCACTGATCGAGGAAAGAAAAGGTGAAGTGTAGTATCAGAACAGATACTACACTTTGCTCCCAGCAAAAAACACACACAGATGATTTGTTTATACTTGGGAAGGCTTTGTGCAGAACCAACCCCACTTTTTACTACAACTGCTAATCTCAGTCGGAACAATGGCCGCCACAAGACAGAGCAGACAGTAGACCTCAGGTTTTACATTAGAGTTTTCCTTCTCCTTGATGTATGTCTTAATGAAGACCGAGAGTACATCTCTTCCAGTGGATTGAACGCACCTCTACAACCTGGAGATTTCTACGTCCAGGCGCAGTACACACAGTACCTAACATTCCTAAATAGTCACCCATTTAATACTGGCCAGGCTCATTGTTCCTATTTACAATGTCTCCCCACGGGACAGAGTTAGACACCAGGGTCGTTTTTTAATGTGGAGAAAAGGAACAAAAATAAAAATTGTCTCCGTCGTGAAGGATTTCTCCTCCACTGACAGAGAACAAGAAATTGAAGTGCAGCATCTGAAGAACAGATACTACACTTTGATCTTGACCCGAAACTGCGGTGATCTGGCGAGAACCGGTGTTTCAACGTGATTATGTTGTTACTATTATCTGTTACGGTAGCCTTTGTGAAAACATCACAGGAAACAAATGAGGGATGAAGAGAGAGAGAGAGAGAGAGAGACAGACAGACAGACAGACAGACAGACAGACAGATGCTAAGATAAATATCAAATACATTTAATTAAGAAATATGTTGAAACAATGCACGACAAAATAAGACAATATATAAACAATCTATCTATATATCTATAAAAGTGAACGTGTCTGTCTGTCTGTCTGTATGTCTGTGTGTGTGTCTGTCTGTGTACATTTCCCTACGCAATAACTCTGTGAATTTTTAGTCTATAGACTCGAAATTTGAAATGCCGGGTACTGAGCCAGAAATTTGGCTGTTAAGGGGTCAAATTTCAACGATTTGACCTTTAAGAACTCTACCAAACTCCTCCGACAATTTTGGGTCTAGACACTTGAAATTTTAGATATAGGTTCCTTGAATATGGATCTTACTTAATAAAGTGATTTGAGCCCGAAACAATAAATTTTAAGGGGTCATAATAGGGGTCAAAGTTTTAAAAAATTAACCATTTTTTTTGTTTTTTTTTGCTTTTTTTTTGCTTTTTTTTGCACAGCATACACTTCCAAACACCCGAGCAACGCCGGGCACCCCTGCTAGTACTGCTATAAAGTGAATAATACAGAGTATCCAAAAAGTCACTGAAGGATTGAAAGTCTGTCATTTTACTATTAATATTTCATTTTTCTTTATTTCAAATAGTTAACAGATCATATTTTGGAAATTAATTATGGATAAGTATGGCATTGAACAACGTACGCAAGTTGTGAAATTGTTTTACCAATATCAGACAATGCTTTGGCGACAACATTATCTCTTGCTATGGCAATGTCAAATGGCCACTACGTTCCCCAGACTTGACTAGTCCCGATTTTTTCTTGTGGGGATATCTTAAAGAAAGGGTCTATGTTAAAAAAACCCAAACCCTGCAAGAATTGAAGGAAAGCCATCAAGAACAAAATAAGGGAGTTAAATCGCAATCCAGAGATTCTGCAATCTGTCATGAATAATGTTTTGGAAAAAGTACAAATATGTGGAGCCGAAAATTGGCAATATTTCAAAGATATTATTTTTCTTAAAGATTGTTTGAATTTTGCATTTAAATACAAATTCCCAATGTCTTAGTCCGATGGTGTTCAAATTACAGAAAGATATCATCAAGAATAAGGAATCTATTTAAGTTCTAAACTCTTCAGTAACTTTTTGGACAGCCTGTATAAAGCAATTAGCTATGCAAAGCAAAGTGAGGAGATGAATTAAAAATAGGTTGGAATTTTTTGTTTAACAATTTAATTAGATTGAAGAATAAGGTGTCTTTTAATTCTAGAACAAAACAATTTATTACTATTTAAACCGTGAAGGATTGAAAATAAATAAGACGATATGGTGGTACATTTACAAGGGTTGAACTCTTTACTAGCAACTGATTGGACATTTTTCAAGGCCAAAAGCCATTTGAGGACAAGAATTAATGAAATGGGTGGATTGTTGTTGAATAATGAAGAATATTATGAGAGGACTGAAAATGATAAATGGAATAAAAAATGTGATCATTCATTGTGACGGTTATGACAAATATTTGCTGCCTTTATATTTGGAGAAGACCATTCCGCAGTCTGTCACGAATAATGTTTTAGAAAGAGCACAAATGTGCGACGCTGAAAATTGGTAACATTTAAAAGACATTATTTTTCATAAATAAAGATTGTTTGAATTTTGCTTGTTTTTCCAAACTTTCCCAATGTCTTAGTCAGATGGTTTTAACATTACAGAAAGATATCATCAAAAATAAAGAATCTGTTTAAGTTCAAAACCCTACAGTGACTTTTTGGACGCCCTTATATCAACATCAAAACAGGTTACTATTATTTAAATCAAGAATGTGACATAATGTTTTGGAATACTGTTTACATAGTACAGAAGAAATATACAATTACAGCTATTTGAATGCTTTATTTGGATAACTCTATTTTAAACAGTTCATAATAAATTAATGATTGGTATTATTCATTTGTAATTTTATTGGTCAATGTTTTCTGTATACATGCAACAGTTTTGTCGATATTTAGTCAAATGGATTTAATAAAAAGAGATGAATGACTACAACCTTTCTTAAAATATTTGCTGAATAATTTTCAAAAGAAACAATTTTAGTAATTGTCTGTATTTTTGAGATGAGGTGTTTTCATTGATTGAGATTGTCGGGCTGACTTCCTTGGTTGTTATCGTCACAACGTTTCGACCGTTTTTGCACTCCGCCCTTCATCAGGTGTTCTGTATCGAACTGGGGAACCGTTTGTTAGGAGTCTCGAATCCAACCCTTTATTATTATTACGGGGGTATCGTGCTCCGGAGGGCAAAACGGCCGAAACGTTGTGATGATAACAACCAAGATGAGGAAGTCAGTCCGACAATCTCAATCAAGAAACAATTTTATTTAAAGTAACTCAGAGAGAACATATACCGAATAGGTATAGGCAAGTGTTCAGAAAAGAGAGAGTGACATCTATCTATCTATCTGTCTGTCTGTCTGTCTGTCTGTCTGTCTATCGATCAATTGATCGATCTAATATATCTATCTATTTAAATCATTTTATTGTTTTTAAATTCATAGGAAAAATTATGTAGGCATTTATATATAAAGAGAGATTGAAACTGTCAACATGCATTATTACATTATAGATTATTATTATTATTATTATTATTATTATTATTATTATTGATTTCTTTTAATCTCAGTAATAAATTGTCCTTGTTGAGAACAAACAGACACAAAAATCTTCCGATGTTAAATATTTAATAAAAGATGTTTTGTTCCTTATCCAACATTATTAAAAATGGTTCGAATTTGTTTATTCTTTTTCTTCTTGTAAGCAAAGATTATGAGGCTTTCCATCTCGTTTGCCTATTACGTTAATCTACGTGATTTTGTTGTTTTTAAATTAAAAGGAAAAATTGTGACTTAAAAGAAGATTTTCCCCCACTACCATCACCACACACACTCCATCGCTCAGGCAAATTGATTTCTTTTTTATTTTTATTTCTTTACGGTCTTATTTAAAAGATAAATAATGTAGTGAAACGATAACAAGTGGGAAAAGCCAGCTAGTATATCTGACGAACTGCAATCACTTGTGCCCCCACGACATGAGCACCCTCGAAAACCCCGACAGGCTGCTAAATCCCACCCCCACACTGTAGAGATCCCTAGATGTAAACGATCTTTCTACTCCAATAGTTTCTTTCCCAGAATCGCTAGACTTTGGAATTCCATTCCAGGTCCCTGCTTCCCCAACAGTACTGACGTGCAGAAGTTCAAGTGTAACGTGAACCGACAGCTTGCTGCCCAAATCCCTACATAGTACCCCAGTAGTTGTTGCCCCTGATAGTAGCCCCCTACACCAAAGTGGCAATTTGCCTTGTTTGGGGTGAAAATGTAAAAAAAAAAAATAATAAAAATGTGAAGAATTCGAACATTTGATATTCTTTATGTATATTTTTGTAGCTGTTATATACTGGGACCTTGGGCTAGTAAGCAGAGATTATGTTAACTAGTATGCTTTTTGTGTTACATTAAATACATCTCAGAACAACCTAGCAGCAAACGGAAATAAACTCAGTGCAGTGAGGTAAGAAGAGATCAAAAGTTAGCCTGCTAGATAAAATATGCTAGAAACAAGTGTTGATAATACTACATAAAAATGATCACGTGTTCGAGGGAATGTTTAAAAACATAAGTCTTCCCTTCCTAATTTTTGATATTGATATTGAAATTTTGTACCTCACCCAAAATCGTGAGATATATTTATTTATTTTCACACGGATGGTTTGTCAAGGACAAAAGTCAGAAGGATATACTAAACATGGTATGTGAATGATAGGGGGAGGGGATTAGGGATGTAGTTATAAACATAAAAACTGACTGACTTAGTCGAGTGCAAACTGTTAACTTCAGTTAGTAATGCACTATTATGGGTGTTATAAGTTCGAGTTCCTTAATAACCATGTCGCTGGTGCTGTGGATCGGTAAGGGCCGAGAAGAAAGATACAACTCGGTATTTGACGGCAACAACATATACTGAACAGAAAGGCCCTGTTGGTGGGGCATTAGAATACGCCGACTGCCCCCCTGCAGAGGGTAAAAGTCCCTCAATGGGGGTCCTGGATATGACCTTAAACTATATCCAGTGGTGAGGCCCCAGCTTGTGGGCTTTGGGGAGTGTAGAGCCACCCTTTAATTACCATTGCTCCCAGGTCCACTCTGACCCGGAGTGGTAGTACCTTTTAGGGTCCCAACTATGAGTAAAATAGAAACCGACGTGAAAACAACAAATATATTCTATTAAAAAAAATCTTTCTTCAAAATCTTTGGATTCGGCATTAAATAACCCGAAAAGGGTTGATATGCCGTAAAACAAAAACAACCAACCATCTGAACAGAAAAGCGACTACAACAAATAAGGAGTGTGGTTATATATCAACCAAATTGCCAAGTGTGAATAACTTGTGTATAACATCAAAAGACATATTCTTACCCTCTTTATAGTAAATGGAAACGTGGGATGACTTTCATGAAAAACACTCATCTAGTTGAAACGATTATCAACAATTCCCCCCCCCCCACTCTTTATCTGTGTCTAAACCTAAACGTAGATTTCATGAACAAAGCTTCTTTTCTTAGAACTGCTACCTGTGGAACCCGCTTCCGTTTTCCTGCTTTCAACTAACTACAATATGGTAGTCTTCATGTCCTTGATCAGCCATCCCCTTAAATAATCCAATTTACCCAATTCCCAAGACTAACGTTGGTTGCTGGTTGTTTTTGTTTTACGGCATATCAACCCTTTTCGGGTTATTTAATGCCGAATCCAAAGATTTAAGAACATTTTTTTTAATAGAATATATTTGTTGTTTTCACGTCGGTTTCTATTTAACCCATAGTTGGGACCCTAAAAGGTACTACCACTCTGGGTCAGAGTGGATCTGGGAGCAATGGTAATTAAAGGGTGGCTCCACACTCCCCAAAGCCCACAAGCTGGGGCCTCACCACTGGATATAGTTTAAGGTCATATCCAGGACCCCCATTGAGGGACTTTTACCCTCTGCAGGGGGGCAGTCGGTGTATTCTAATGCCCCACCGACAGGGCCCCCAAGACTAACGATTAGTATGACATTTTCCTATTGACTACTGTACAAAAAAACCCAAAAAACTAAAACCAAAAAAAAACAAAGCACATGTACTTAGTAGGCGAAGAAGGGCATCTCTCATAAAATGTTCGCTTCAAATAAAACTTCATGAATATTTCAATTTAGCTCCTTGGACAGAGTTCACCAGTGTGGATGATGCTTCTCAACATGCAGGTTAATAAAAGAAGAAGCGTGTTGGCCTTTATTTTCCATCACAGTTTAACTTGTTCATCGGTTTTCTTCACACTTTTTTCGTACATTAAATTTTATCAACATATGATGTAAAGGGACATAACTCTTGCGTAAAGCATTATCACTAGAAATTTAAATATACTTTTGAAGGAGTTTTTCACTTCAGTGCCAAGTCTTGGTCTCCATGGGGCACAACAAAAGATGCACGATAGCACTTTTATCTCATTATAATGTATTTTTGTTACGAGACCCTACGTCAATGCTGACTAAAAAACATTCTGGTGATAACGTTAGTTCTTTCTTGTAAATTAAAAGCTGTTACTGAACGCTCACAAAAATTTGGTAGACATGTTTACTGTTGACATTTTATACAAAGTCTTCTGAAAAAAAAAGAAAGACACTTACAAATGTCTAATAACCAAAATGTGTTTTCTCACCTATTTTTCGACATGTGGAAATTATAAAAAAGTAATTATTAGTTTCACAGAAAGAAAAATTACATAGATAACAGAAAAGAAAAAAGATTGAAATATTTTTAAAGGTGACAATTACTGAGATGAGAATAATTCTTGCTGAAAGTCTGGCAAAAGATAAGATGGAACTTCAGACAAAATTATGAGTTATTATACCAACAAGATCGGATATTAAATCCTCAAACACCTATATGACAAAAAACAACATAGTTTCTTTCTTTTTGTGCATATCGTCATTCAAATTGACCAATCAGATCCCATCAAAATGTCGTATCAGCAGCAACTGTCAAAACAGTATAAAAAGGCTGCGTTTCTTCACTCTAGCATCCTAAACAGTGTTCATCCCTCCCTAGAGTGGTCGTCAGGCAAATGCAACAATAGCTTTTCCTCCTCGAATTCCTGCTGGATCAAATGGCATTTTCACTAACATGATAACGATAGTAAACAGCAGCAGCTTTATCTCCTCCTTTATATATAACATTATAATCACTATCGCCCTGGAAAGCATAGCGACCCGTTTCTGATTCCAGAAACTCTATCTGACCATCACCACCACCACAAATCACCACCATCACCATCATCATCATCATCAAAATCTGCAGCCAAAACTCTACAGCATCTATCTCAAAAGCAGCAGTTCTCAGTTAGCAGAAAGAAGGAACACTTCAGGCAGGATAACCATCACTATTATCGTGCAGTAACAATCCATCATTTTACTTGTCGACTCACTGAATCATGAACTCATCTAAACGGTTGCAGATTTGTTTCTTTGAAATAAATATATGACCGTTATATTTTTGCTGCACACACGATTTTGTTTTTCTTTCTTTATCATGTGTGCGTTGCAAGCCTGATCCCCAACATCTGTCTCTGCAATATAGTAACAGCATAACACGGAATTATAATCTGGAATTTTTTATTCGAATGTGGAGTGATTAACTTCTTTCCATCAGGTCCATAGATAGTAGATAGGGTTTAGGTTAGGGGAACAGTCTTCAGATATGGAGAATGTCCAATTAGCAACCTCAGACCAACAGGTAGTCTACTCAGTGGATGTATGTGAGATAATCTCTAACGAAATATATCTCCATGAAATGTTCAGATGCCTGATATAAAGTTTATACCTGACTGGTGTCAGCCATCATAAAAGCTCACTGACTGACTTAGCTAAAAGCGGGCTGTTAACATTCATTAGTGATGCACTGTTATGGGTGTAACAAGTTTGAGTTCCTTAATAACCTTGCTGCTAGTGTTATGGACCGGTAAGGGACCAGAAGAAAGACACAACTCGGTATTTAATGACAACATATATTGAACAGAAAAGCGAATACAACAAATATAGAGTGTAGTTATACGTCAGTCCGACTGCCAAGTGTGAATAACTTGTGCATAACACTGAGAGACATATTCTCACGGTCTTTATAGTAAGTGGAAAATTTCCTTGTTATTCATAAAGGGAGGACCCAAAACATACACTTAGTAGGCAAAGAAGGGCATCTCATACAATGTTTGCTTCAAATAAATCTTCATCAATATTTCAATCCATACAGCAAGCCAGCTACCTGGACGGAGTTCACCGCTGTGAATGATGCTCCCTCAACATGCATGTTAAAAAAAAGAAGCACGTAGGCCTTTATTTCAAAGCAAAATGATTTTCGCATTACAGTTTAGGCAGTTTTTCGTCAGAAAGTAAAGAAGTTGAATGAAGGACAACTACTGAAATTAGAGATTATTAAAATATACTTTTACTGAGCTGGAACGACATGAAAAAGACATTCAAGTTACCATTGTCGATTAACAGAGAAGAGTCTATCAGTGTCATGATGATGCATAGAAGTGAAACGGTGGTGAGGACATTTATTGTATGGTGAAATAAGAATGATAGGAGTGATATATAATGTGGGTTTTAACAAAAGAATTAGATCTGACTAGGCTGGGTGCCCGGCGTTGCCCGGGTGTTTGGAGGTATGTGTTGAGCAAAAAATAAAAACGTGGTAGTAAGCAGGCAGGCAGGCAGGCTCGAACTTGTACCACGAAGGAGGAAAAGAACATAAAAAAACGCGACGTCTTTGCTGTTGCACCCATTGCCAAACCAGAAGTGACAAAGGTTTAAATTAAGGTTAGACAATCGAAAAGTGAGTATGACTTTTGAAAATATCGCCGGAAAAAGAGACCCCTCCCTGCAGAAAAGTGCCTAGTTGAGGGTGAAGGAATTAATTTTTTTAGCCAGTTTTTCAATATTTGTCGTCCGAATGTTCAAGCTTCAAAACAATACTGATCTCGTGATAATCCTTAGCTTCTGTCAAATATTTTAGGCAGACATGCAAACATACATACATCCACACATACAGACAGACATTTAAACAGACAGGTGAGATTTATATTATAAACTAGCCTGGGTACCCAGCGTTGCTCGGGTGTTTGGAGGTATGTGTTGAGCAAAAAAAAAAAAGTGGTAGTAGGTAGGCAGGCAGGCAGGCAGGCTCGAACCTGTGATGTGAAAGTGGAAGAGAAAGTGAAAAAATATCTGACGTCTTACTGTTACTCTATGACGCGACAGGAAGTTTGGAACATTGAAATTAAGTAAAGTCATTCCAACTGATATGATGACTAGCAAAACTTCCAACGCAAAAAAAATGACCCTCTTTGTAGAAAAATTCCCAGTTGAGAGTGAAGGAATTAACGTTTTTAGCCAATTTTTCGATATTTGTCATCTGAATGGTCAAACTTCAAAAACCGATCTTGTGAAAACCTGTCGCCTCTGTCGAAAGTTTTAGGTATACATACATACATACATACATACTGACATTTAAACAGACAGGTGAGATTTTATATTATAGATGATTTAAGAAGATTAAATTTGGACAATAAGGGCAGAGACTTTGCTGGTGGCACCATGTTGAAAGAATGAATGAGAGTTTTGGGCTTAATGTATGTAGCACAGTTGGAGGTGATGATGATGATGATGATGATGATGATGATGATGATGATGATGACGATGCCGAGGAAAATGGAACTTAGTGGGTTAAGGTGTGTAGAACAGTTGAGGTAGGCAGTTCAATTCACAGAGTAAAGTCATATAAAACATAAGAAGAATTGAGAAAAATGGACTTCTGAGAAAGAGAGGGATAAACAAAGCCCTGGCCAGAGATAGATGAGTTGGGAAATCAATATATTAAAGCTGTCCAACGTATGCTAGAATGCAAAGCGGACGTTAAATCGATGATGATGATGATGATGATGATGATGATGATGATGATGATGATGATGGAGGAGGAGGAGGAGGAGGAGGAGGAGGAGGAAATTGAACTTAATGGTAGATCTCCAGAATACCTTGATCTTCTGATTGGTCTTTACATAATAGACATCCGACCTTTGTAGTATGGAATGAGGAAAAGAAGGTTGGAATTATATTGAAACTGACTGTACCTTGAGACAATAATTTTGCAATTGTAGAACGTAGGAAGGATGGGAAATATGGTGATCTATTGATTGAAAGCAAAGAAAAGGATGGAATGTTGAACATTACATCTAGACGTGTGTGCTCAAAGATATGACTGAGTAGAAGTCTTCAATTTTTCGCAATTGTATTCTAAATACAACCGCATTGTGGATCGAACCTTAAATCTCCAGATCTGTAATGGCTGACGTAATAAAAGCATGCTACCCCCATGGATTAAATAAAGGGTTCCATTCGAAATGCAGTGCAAATTCCAGCGTTTAACAGAAAGATTTCAGAGTTTGATAAGATACACCTGAGGAAGGTCAGAGATTACATCGGCTGAAACGTTGTGTGATTAATACTTAAAATGAGAAAAGTAGTTCAAATAATACAAGTATTTTTTTGGGGGGGGGCTCATTTTTTTTTTTTTTTGCAGATTGTTATCCTCATCTTCATAATTGTTTAATTCTTTTTTTTAAATAATTCTTTTGGCCAACTTATCGTCTGACCTTCAGGTGGTTAACCGCGACGTGATAGGAATACTGAGTGTTGTAACTGTATCCCCAGCAGTTACTGCCTTCCATAGTTGTTGTCTCACCACGTTTTAACCAATTTTGCTTTAGGTAGGATTGAAATCGTTATTTTCAGACGATGCATACCTGGAATTGTAGAGACTCAATGCCTCTATCCACTGCGCCACAGGCCCTGAAGGGCGATCAAGATGGTCTTATATAGTTATTGTTGTCTCAGCACGTTTTGACCAACTAATCATCCGGCTTTCTTTGAGTAGAATTGAAACCACTATCTTCAGACAATGCAACCTGGAACCATAAAGCTTCAACACCTTTATCCACTCCGCTACGGACCCACACAAATTATGAAGACCTCATCTCAAAGGATTCCGAAACAAAATGGAATAATATATAAGTTCTTTTGTTTGTTTTTTTTTATCAAAACATTTTATTATAAACTTATTAAACCAAAGAGCAAAACAAATATTCAAGTAAGAGCATTCCCGGGAAACGCCAGGCATGGACAGTTAGTTAAATATAAAATTTACTAAATAAATCCTTGACATTTTATGAAAATTGACTCATTCTTTCATGTTTTGTTATTTAAAACGGTTAAAACCTTTGATTTTCTTCTTTTTTTTTTAAGGAGAGGTGATCTATAAGAATATATTGGGAGGGATGCATCAGATTTCCTAATGCCAGCATTAGTCACTCTTACGGTATTCAATCGTATTTTATTGACTATAGCTATGGCGGTCTCTCAAACTTATATTTAAAATAATGTAATTTCGTTATACAGACAAATTGCCAAACTGATCAGGTTTCTTTTCTCAAAATGGTTTCATTTTTATTATTCTGTGAGAGGAAAAGATGAATCTATATCAAGGCAATCTATTAGAAAATGATTAATCTATATTGTCAATTCTGTATCTATATATATGTAAATAACAGTCTACTTATAGATGTACCGATATATTTATATAAGATAGTCTGCTCATATTTTGCAAATATATTTATATTATGCACTCTTCTCCTGTCTTACCGATATACTAATATAATGCACTCATATCTTTACCAAGAGATTCATACAAGGGTCGTTCCAAAAGTAATGCCTCCTATTTTTGCAACTCAAAAAGTTGAAGAGCTACAAAGACGGGATTGTTACCATTAAAATGAGCGACCTTTTGTGTTCCAGAATTTATTTTTCTACATAGTCACCACCATTCTTAATGCAGTTTTGCCAGCCATTCAATGACGCATCTCTGCTTCTGACACACGTCCATGCCAAGAGTTACTTTCTTGGTGTCTCACACCGTCAATATCTGCAACAGAGAGTTCAGTCGTGAAAACAATTCAATTTGCATCCATTCGGGCAGAATAAAAAAATAGGACACATTACTTTATACCTCATATAAAACTGTCTGCTCATACCTTTACTAATTTTTTACCAATATCTTTATATGACATACTCTGTTCATCCATTTATATATATAACATAGAAATTATTGCCAATATATAAAACTGCTTATTTATATCTTAATTGCTCCATTTATATTACATGATAATGGAGGGCGCCCGGTTTTTCCCTGTTTTAAAATATGCTTACAAATTGCTTAATATTAATATTAATTACTAACAGACTGTCTTAATATGCTTAAAGTCTTCAGACATACCTCTCCACCATACTGTATATCAATACTTTATGGCTAACTGGGATAGCTTCCCTACATTTATATCTGATCTACCTCTGCATTCCATGTTTAAAAAGGATGTGTCTTCTATATTATCAGACCTGATCGAATGGTTAATTGTAGAGATAGACCGATTCATACCATCCAAAAAATTCCAACAAAAACCTAACAGCCAGCCATGGTTCTTCTCAGAATGTGCTGTTGCCATCACGCACAGAAATCACTTTTTCCATAGCTACCAACGTAATAGATGTACTGAGACTAAAGCTGCCTTCAGGACTGCCAGCAACCACTGTAAAGAGTAATAAAAAATGCAAGAGAGCTCAGTCCGTTAAATCCAAAGTAGCTGATCAGCGGCTTGGTTCCCACCAGTTTTGGCAAATAGCAAATAGGATCCTGGACAGAAGCGTATGTTCTATCCAAACCATCATCAATGGACCTGAGGTCATCTCGTCAGCATCAGACAAAGCCAAACTATTTGCCAAGAACTTTTCAGCTAATTCTACCCTATGCAACCAAGGCTATCAACTCCTTGTATATTCTCCTATAATAGACAACACACTATGCAACATACAAATATCTGTGCATGAGGTCGCCAAGCTAATCAAGAACCTTGATTCCAGTAAAGCCACTGGCCTTGATGGAATTCCAATTATAGTGTTGAAAAAGCTTCAACCAGAACTTGCCCCATCCTTACAAAACTGTTTAAGCGTTGCCTTAAGGAGAATTGCTTAGCAACACCCTGGAAAAAACTCATCAGTATGCCCTGTATTTACGAATTCAGGTGACAGGTCATCTCCCCTTCAGTACAGACCAATAAGCCTCCTGTGTGTCATGAGTAAGTTGCTGGAAACCATATTAAATGAAGAAGTAGTCAACTACCTCAGCAGAAACAACCTTCTTAGTGGCATGCAATATGGTTTCCGTTCTACTAGATCTGCAGCAGATGTGCTAACGGTTATACCTCATAGGATGAGTGAATCTCTCGACAAAAGCTTCCTTTCTGAGGCAATTGCTCTTGACATATCAAAAGCCTTCGATAAGGTATGGAATAAAGGTCTACTTCACAAGATTTCCATCTATGGTATTACTGGAAACGTTTTCTCAATCATTAAATCATTTCTCTCTGATAGGCTCATAAGTTGATGAGCAGAAATCAGAAGTCAACAGTATTAATACTGGTGTCCCTCAAAGGTCCATCCTGGGCCCAACTCTCTTCCTGATCTACATCAATGATCTCCCAAAAAACATACTTAAATCATTTGTTGACATCTACGCAACACATCAAAGGGTGTAAATGACAAACTTCTCTCTGATTCTCTCTCCTCTGATCTTGAGCATGTAGTACAATGGGAGAAGAGGTGGCTGGTTACTTTTAATGCATCCAAAACCAAGCTTCTATCTTTACATCATTAACACTCTGATCCCCATCTGGCATCAATTGAAATGGATCGCTCTCGTCTTGGAGAGGCTCCATGTTTTGACAAGCTTCTGGGTTTGACCTTTACTCCTGATCTGAAATGGAACATCAAATTGCCAGGGACACTGGGAAAATGGTGGGATCCTTCTACCACTCCAGAAGATATCTCACTACTGATTCTCTATCTATATAAAAGCCAAGTGCGTCCAAGGATGGAGTACTACTGCCACATCTGGGCAGGAGCTGCTAAAAACAGCCTATCCTGCCTTGACAGAGTACAAAATAGACTTCGTGGTTCAGTGGGGGATGCCCTTTTCTCTTCCCTGCAACCTCTCTCACATAGAAGAAACGTTGCGAGCCTGTCTTTATTTTATCGTTATTTCTATGGCAGGTGCTCGTCTGAGCTACAATCCCTCGTCCCCCCTCACCAATCTTTCACGAGAAACACCCGTCTGGCTGAAACTACTGTCAATAATTTTCCCCACTCTTTATCTGTGCCTAAATCCAAATGTAGATTCCATGAGCAAAGCTTCTTTCTTAGAACTGCACGCCAGTGGAACTCCCTGCCGCTTGCCTGTTTCCCACCTGACTACAACTTGGACGTCTTCAAGTCCAACATAAACAAACTCCTGACAAACCGCCCCCTTAAGTAAGACACTCTACCCCAAATACTAATGATTACTACAATACTATCTCATTGATTACTGTACACACAATAACCCTTATCCCTGAGTGGCCTTCGGGCCTTGATAATTGGTGACTCCCATGTAAAAAAATAAAAAATAAAATCAACAGTGGATTATTTGGTAAGACAGGAACACGTTCGAAATGGATATTTCTGTTGAGAGCACTATTGAACCATGATACTTGACTTTTGCATTATAAACTTTAAATCAAACCATTGTTTGAAGATAATTTTATAAACTCAACAGAAGGTTCTATACAGTGCAATGCGGACTACAATGTACTGTAAACTGTCACTGCGAGAAGGCATGTGAAGTTTCCTCCCAGTATACCGTAGAAGGGAGGTCCCCAACTAAAACAGGCGATTTGATTGAAAAATGGGCGATTTTACCGATTTCACCGATTTTACCGATTTCACCGATTTCAATGATAATAAAAATGTGGAAAGGTGGAATGTTTTTTAATCCTCATTCAATCCCGGACAATATCGAGTATCCCTGCTAGTATGTAATTAAATCTAAACATTTATATCTTTTTATCCTTGGTGCCTAAAATCAACAGAGATTAGACCATTCCTGTAATGACTTGGTCCATGCTGATTGCGGTGTAATGCTGGTTCTGTGTAGTTTTATGTGGTCCACCTTTCCAGGCTTTGTCTTCTCCCTTTGAGAAGAGGTTAGTCTATTACTAATCGCCTGAGACCCCTTGCCGGGAATGCCGACTGGGCTGCACAGGCATCTTTTACGGAGTCAGAGTGCTCTTTTTCTGGACCACTGACTTTTTAAATCCCATTTTTCGACCCTTGTGTCACAGTTGCGGTTGGAGAGAATGAAACAAATTAGATCTGCATAATTAGTTAGTAGTTTATTTGATTATTATAAAATGGGACATTTTTTTTTTATTCAAAATAATTAAAAATCTGTTTCAGCTCAAAGTGGAAATTTTCATTTTATTCTTTACTAAACATTATAACATTAAATTTAATAAAATCCCCGCCTTTTCTTTCATTGTTACAGTTTCTATAATAACACATTCAATTATGATATTGAATTAAATCACCACCACCTCAACCAGCACCACCACCGCCACCACATCATCATCATCACCACCACCACCACCACCACCACCACCACCACCACCACCACCACCACCACCACCACCATCATCATCATCATCATCATCATCATCATCATCGGTTCAATGTCGCTTTTATATGCTTGTCGTTAAACAAGTTAGACTTCTGCATTGAGCTTACAAAGATCGTGCCTAAATATTATCTGGTCTGCATGAAGTTCTCCTTGTGTGGTGGCAGTTGTGGTTAAACTGCAAGAGTGCAACTTTTTACCCGAAACTGAAAGCAGCAATGCTGAGCAGTTGCATGCGAAGTCGGGGAAGGTTTGGATCGGAACACACAAAGCAATGTTGCAACTTTTATTCCATTGATCTGCGGTTCCACACCTGGCACGTATGTGCTTGCCACATGCAAAGGAAGTGACGACCAGAGGGCGACAGATTCTGATGCTGACTCTTCCTAGATTTTAACCAGAACCTTTTTATCCAG
Organism: Euprymna scolopes; assembly: GCF_053919585.1. Taxonomy (NCBI): domain Eukaryota; kingdom Metazoa; phylum Mollusca; class Cephalopoda; order Sepiida; family Sepiolidae; genus Euprymna; species Euprymna scolopes. The sequence goes on from NC_136518.1 coordinate 44,704,218, forward strand.
GCAGCACTGACACTACTATCTTGCTATTGCCTTTACCATGGTGAGAAAATGTTGGAATTTAAGAAGGAGGATGTTGAATGAATCAGCTTTTATAAAATTTATAATCTCCAACACTCTAAATGCACATCCGTCGTTTCCTAAGAACGAATGAGAACGTCTGTGTATTGCTACTCCCAGCCCTGCACCCCATATTATTATTTCTATTCTTATTTCTTTCATATTTCAGAATTTTTGAAATGAGGATTGATAATTTGGATTGTTCAGACTAAAATTCTATTATTATTGAGATTTGTTTTTAACCAAAAAAGAAAATATTTAATTTCGTAAACTGTTATATTTTGTATAATAACCGAATTAAAAAAGATACTTTTATTCTAATTTACAATCTAACCACAAAGAGACAAATAATTATTTACTGTACTGTACGGTGTTTTCTGATGTTGAGTGTTATTCCTGCAAAGTTTCAATGTAATTTCTGACCTTCTTCAGGTGTATCTCACTGAACTTGGGAATGTTTCTATCAAACTCGGGAATCTGCACGGAATTTTGAATAGAACCCTTTATTTAATCCATGGGAGTATGATTTTCTTGTTTAGTCAGAAGTCCTACGTAATTCGCAATTGTATTTTTTTTTTTGTTTTTGCACTGAGGATTGAAACTTCAAGCCAGAAGAGTGTTCCTATTTACAATGCCTCCCCACGGGACAGAGTTAGACACCAGAGTTGTTTTTTAATGTGGAGAAAAGGAACAAAAATAAAAATTGTCTCAATCGTGAAGGATTTCTCCTCCACTGACAGAGAACAAGAAATTGAAGTGCAGCATCTGAAGAACAGATGGTATTTATTTGCTCCCCCACTGAGCAAATTAGGCACAAGGCCGTTTTTAATGTGAGGTAAAAACCAGCTCCCCTAAAAGGGGTCACTCTGGTTACCAAAAATAATAATTGTCCCAGTATAGAGGGCCTCCCCTCCATTGACCGGCACAAATCATCCCAAGTGCAGCATCTGAAGAACAGATACTACACTTTGATCTTGTCCCGAAAAAGAGTGTTACTTACAATTGGAGTACTTTAACCTTACGGACAACCTAGTATGAATGTCGGAAGCCTTCAACCTATTTTTGTTTTTAAAAGTACAATTTTACTAATTATTAGTACAAATTATTATATATATATACATATATCTATATATCTATAAAAGTGAAAGCGTCTCTGTGTGTGTGTGTGTGTGTGTGTGTGTGTGTGTGTGTGTGTGTGTGTGTGCGCGCGCGTCTGTCTGTGTGTCTGTGTACATTTTCCTTTGTGATAACTCTGCTAATTTTTAGTCTACAGACTCGAAATTTTATATACAGGGTACTGAGATTTGGGAAAATCTATGCGATCAGATTTCGGCCAGAAATTTAGCTGTTAAGGGGTCAAAGTTCAACGATTTGACTTTTGAGAACTCTACCAAACTCCTCCGACAATTTGGGGTCTAAACACTTGTATTTTAGATATAGGTTCCTTGGACATGGATCTAACTTAATAACTGGATTTGAGCCCAAAACAATAAAGGTTAAGGGGTCATAATATGGGTCAAAGTTTTAAAAATATCCAAGGAACATATATATAAAATTTCAAGTGCGTAGATCCAAAATTGTCGGAGGAGTTTGGTAGAGTTCTCAAAGGTCAAATCGTTGAACTTTGACCCCTTAATCGCCAAATTTCTGGCCCAAAACCGATCACATCAATTTTCCGAAATCTCAGTAACCTGTATATTAAATTTCGAGTCTGTAGACTAAAAGTTGATAGCGTTATTACGTAGGGAAATGTACACAGACACACAGATACACAGACACGTTCACTTTTATATATATATATATATATATATATATATATATATATATATATATATATATATATGTATATATATATATATTATATATATATATATTGTTTAGCAAAAATATACACGCATACATCAATATATATGGAAAAAAATTTGTGTTTACTATAAACTTTTTTCGCAAATATTATGCAAGTATAAATCATGTAGAATATCTGCATGAATATAATTACACGTAATAGTTAACTAAATATGATTATCCCATTAGAAAACGAAGCAACTAATAGGGAATTAATTAAAATGAATGTTTAAAAGAATATGCAAATTAGCTAGATCTTTTTCTAGTGAATGCAATTCCACAACCAAGATATAACAAAATTTTATTTTCTTTTTAAATAAATAGAAAAGAGGGTTTTAATATGAATATCGATACACACAAAAAAAACCAGATTTATAGGAGTAGAAATGTGTGTGTGTGTGTGTGTGTGTGTGTGTGTGGAATACAAAATTCAAACTTTAATGGTTTTAAGAGCAAAACTAGTGGATACATTTTTTTTTAATTAAATGATTTCATTTATTTAAAAAAAATCAATATTTCGAAGTATAATAAATTCTTCATCAGGAAAATCAAGGGTATTTTTCTTTTTCTTTTTTTACGTCGCTTGGGATGTCTTCGCTAGTTTTGATCTTAAAACCGTTAAAGTTTGAATTTTTTTTATTCCATATATCAACAGTGCTTAAAACAGTGAATTCCCATTATTATAAGACACACGAGTCGATCGACGCTCACAATGTATTGAACATTCAAACCTTCAACAACATCTGAAGACGTCTCAAGCAGTATCACTGCCACGCAACGTAAAAAAAAGAAAGAAAAGTGGATTTTCCCTGATGAGGAATTTATTATAATTCGAAATATTGAATTTGTTTTAATACATAAATATATTTATTTATTAAAAAAAATGTCTGCACTTGTTTTCATCTTAAAACCGTTAAAGTTTGAATTTTGTATTTCATATATCCACAGTGTTTAGCAAACAGTGAATTTCACTATCTTTCTCTCTCTGTCTCTGTCTCTCTCTAATATATATATATATATATATATATATATATATATATATATATATATATATATATATATATATATATATATATATATATATATATAAGTTATAAAATATATATGCCAATTAAATTACACAGAATATTCTGCATTTCAGCCACGCTAGGATTCATCAGGCTGTGGATGAAACGCGGAATATTCTGTGTAGCTTAATTGCCATATATATTTTATAACTTACTACCTAGCTCTACCTACGTATTGAGCACTGTTGAAGTAAATACTTAAAGAAGCTTGCACATAAATGTATACTTTCGTATATTAATTTATGTGATTAAATTAAGTAATCATTGAAATTGATTTGACTTACCGGGGGTGGGTCGGAGGGAAGAAAAGACACTGAACTGCTGTTTTGCCGTTACTGAAAAGCTGGGTGTCTATTTCCTACTAAGTTAAATAGAAATTCTAATCTCGTTGGAAATCACGTTGGAATTCTCGCCACTGAGAGTTAGTATGTATGAAAGAAGTTGTCTCACTACGGGTTAGTGATTAGTTAAGAAGCTAGTTACCTTTGTGCATAAGCCGAGTCTTTATCGTCACGTTGGTTTGTTATTTTTTCCTGCGATTGTTTCACATATTGTTATTATTATTGTTATTGCCGTGTTAAATTTGTTTTATTTGTTAAAGTTGTTATTGCTGTTATCTTCCTGCTGTTATTTTTGAACGGGACTTTTACGCTAAATTTTTATTTTTTATTTTTTTCCCCTCTCTAACCCGTCGGCCATGGCGTCCGCCAGCAATGTGCCGTCGGAAGAGGACAAAAGTGGCGAACAAAAGAATGGATGGGCGAAACCACCCAAAGTTAAAATTGATGTTAACAACTTTTTAACGGAAGCAAGGAAATGTCTGCAATATGTTACAGAAACAGGAGTTACTTTGGAAGCACCACGGCTACAGGAATTTGCCAAGAAAACGATCTTACTTTTTGTGGTTGATCGCAAGACCAAAAAATTGATCAGGTCAACTAAGGAAACGGTGACCAAATTACTGGCAACGGCAGGAATGCGTGCGGAACGTGTAACGAAATGCAGAGGCTACAATACCTGGGCCGCCCTGTTTAAAACAGAAGAAGAATGCGTCGCACTAACCAAAAAGGAAATCATTACACAAGACTACATTTTAAGAATGGAGTACCTAGGACGTAGGAGAACAACTGTTTCCATTTTCGAAGTTCCAGGGGCGGTCCCAGGTGAATATCTAGCTGCCTACCTCCTGAAATTCAGTGATATTACTGGTATAGAGGTGGACCAGTACAACGGAGTCTGGTCCTTCGACATTCTATTAAACAAAGAAGCTTTCCTCGAAATACCCTACTTCCTGGAAGCGGGAGCTGAAAAACTCCCCATTGTCGTCACAGGGAGGAGGCCGACCTGCTGGATTTGTAGTGAAGTAGGTCACTTTACCTACACCTGTCCGAAAAAGAACAAAACCAATGTGACAAACACAACAAACCCTAAAGAGGTGATTGTTGGGCACCTCGAACCTGAGGCTAGAACGCCAAATACAAGCGAAACAATTGAAGTGATTAAAGAAATCACAACAGAAGAATTTGAGAAAAAATTCAACTCCGAGATGGAATCGCCCAAAAAGAGAGAATGGACACTGGTACCGTTTTCTAAATCGCCTCGTAAAACGTACGCGGATAAACTGACCAAAGAGCAGATATTAGACATTAGGACCAGTAAAGACCCGGGGGGCAACAAGTTTAAGGCCCTGCTAAAAATAAAGGACTCGCTTGATGAAAAGCGCAAGCAAAGCGAGAAGAAAAAAGAAAAAGAAAAAGGAAAAATATTAGATTTCCCCGAATCTCTCTTCCCCGAAAAGCCTGCCCATCCTCCAAAAGAGAAAAGATCACCCCGTAAAGCGCCACCTCTCTCTCCCGCAAATGTACCAAAAAGAGACCCAAAGTTGACAACCCTTGGCTCCCCATCCAAAAAGACCCCTAAACCGTCCCCTAAACCGTCTCCATTCTGCTCCCCAAACAATACACCCCAAAACTCCCCCCCCGCTTCCCCTATGAAAATTGACATGCCCCCTCCTCCATCACCTCGCCCTTCTACTTCTGAAAAGAAAAGACAAAGAAGTCCCTCTGTGGAAAAAGACCAAAAAAAGAAAAGACCCCCTTTTTTTCAGGGCAAAGACGTGTGTAAGATCACGGCTAATATAGAGACCATATCAAAAAATCACGGTAGAAAAGACTACCGAAACCTCTACGCGGTGAAGCAGATAAGCAAACTGGACATTACAAACCCAGAAAATTTTCCTAATGCCAAAAGACTTTTAACTGTGGTCAGAAGTCGTGAAGAGGCCAAAGGAGTTTGGACTATGCTGGAGGAAGCAAACTCTGCTTTTAATATCATTCCTCCAGCAGCCTTTTTTAGCGACTCCGACATACTTAAAATGGAGAAACTATGTGTTGGACGGGTCCCCATAAAAATCCACCCTTCACTTTATAGAGCGATTAAGTTAACATTTCCTCTAGACATCGGTGGTCTGTCCCCTGATGGGGCCATCACTAATGAGATGACCTCAGGATCATTGGGGACAGCTGTCGGTGTCTTGGCACCGTCCATGTTTGTTAAGGATACCCAACCCTAGATAGATCACAATGGCTTTAAGGTTAGCTACTTTGAATGTCCGAGGGTTGAGGGACGCCTCTCGTAAACTTCGAGTTGCACGCGACCTTCAACGCCTCGGGGTGGATATATGCTGTGTACAGGAAACTCACTTCATTCCCAGTGATTATCAGGGTGTGCTGCTTAGGGACTTTCAGCTCTATTCAGCACATTTTGATTCCCCCCGAGGGGTGTTTCCTGGCTAGTTAGACGCACTCTTGATGCTTCGTGTGACCCAGTCTATGCTGATCCAGAGGGAAGAGTGCACGTGCTGGATGTTACCGTAAAGGATGTGGTATTTCGATTTATTGGGGTTTATGCTCCCAATAGCCATGGCGAGAGGGTTTCCTTTTTCCGGGGGATCAAGCCCTTCATGAATTCGTCTTGGCGGATAGTTTTAGCGGGAGACTGGAACGCGGTCCTGGATCCCGATTTAGATCGCGGGAGTAATACTTCAAGGGCTACTAACCAGAACCGGGATGCTAAGGCGTTTCGAGACTTTATGGACAAGTTTGATCTTGTCGATAAATTTCGAAACGAAAAGCCCGGGGATGTAGTTTGGACTTGGACAGGTAGACGCGGCTCCGATCCGGTGCAACTTTCGAGTTACATCGATCGGTTCTTAGTTAGGAGAGTCGACTTAGGGCTTTTAGACTGTCCAAGTTTTCATAACATAGTTTATTCGGACCATAGGTTAGTCCGGGTTTGGGTAAACTTAGATAGCGTTAAACCTAGGATGGCTAGTTACTGGAAGTTCAACACGTCGTTGTTCGACGTGAAGGGCTTCCGAGAACAGCTTTTACTAACAATACAGAGGGAATTGACGGGAGCCATTATCGGGAATAAGTGGTGGGGAAAACTTAAACAAGTAATTAGGTCCTTCGCTGCTGATTTTAGTCATCGACTCAATCTTAGTTCTAGAGCAGCGAAAGCGGCACTAGATGATAGATTAAAAAGGGCGGTGGAGGAGGGGGATAGTGATAGTTATGCTTTAATTAAGGCTGAACTGGACTCCCTGGATAACAGGAAGGACCAGGGTCTAGTAGTTAGGGCTAGGTTAAAAAGAGTGCCGAACGAGGCAACAAACATAGCCGCGTCAATGCGTGCGGAGGAGCGTCGACGTGCGACTGATCGATACATCGCCAGTGTCACATTGCCGGACGGACGAACCGTAACATCAAATGATGGAATCCTGGAGGGTTTTCGAGCTCATTTGCACGAGCTTTTTACCATGGAGCTCGGTCTGGAGATTGAACAGTTTGACACGTATTTAGCTGACTTTTCTCGCCTTGAAGTGACCGAAGCAGCTACGTGTGAAGGTAGCATAAAAGAGGAAGAAGTCCTTGAGGCTCTGAAACAAGTCGGGCTAGACAGGACCCCTGGGATTGATGGTCTGCCTTACGAGGTGTACTTGAGGCTGTCGCCCATTTTTATTTCTTTGCTGGCCACACTCTTCAACTCCTGGTTTAGGAACGGGTCTATACCTCAGTACTTTAGCAGGGGGATCATTAAATTGCTTCGCAAAGATAAAAATGGAGGGGATGGGATTAGCAATTTCTGGCTCTTAACGATGTTAAACACAGAGTTAAAGATTTTGGCCAAGATCTTAGCAAATCGTCTGCAGGTTGTTTTACATCGTCTCATAAGTCCCGAACAGACGTGTTCTGTTAAGGGCTGGACGATTCAAGATAATTTGCACACGATACACTTGATCATAGAGAAAGTCGACACAGAAGCCGCGCTGATCAATTTAGATCAGTCCAAAGCATTCGATAGGGTGGACCATCGTTACCTAGGGGCTGTTCTTTGCTCGGCTGGGTTTGGACCCCAGTTTCGCTCATGGATTCGCCTCTTGTATGCTAACCCCGGTGCTATGGTGGAGGTGAATGGGGTGAGATCGAAGATCTTCAGGTTAACAAGATCTATCCGTCAAGGTTGTCCGTTATCACCCATGCTGTATGTCATCGCGCTTGAGTCCTTTTTGCGCCAGCTTAGGGTGAATCCGGTCCTTTGCGGGATTACTTTGCCAGGTGGTTCTACCCCAGTAAAGTATACCACCTATGCCGACGACGTGACTGTGCTTGTAACGAGCAATGCCGAGATTAGAGTCGTCGACATGGAAACAAGACGGTATGCACAGGTAACAGGGGCCATAATCAACCACGTTAAGTCTATTGGCTTACGTGTTGGTGCCTGGAGGGGAACGCCCCTTCAGGGGCCCTTTGGCTGGACTGATGGGCCCTGCAAGCTACTCGGCGTCTGGTTTGGCCCCGACCTCCAGCTGGAGAAAAATTGGTCGGAAGTGTTGAAAGCGGTCAAGACCACAGCTCATTTGTGGTCTTTGAGAAATCTAACTTTAAAGGGTCGGGCGAAGGTATGCAATACTCATATCTACCCCCTGATCCTATACCGTCTATCAGTGCTTCCACTCCCGGAGTCCTCACTACTTGAACTAGTGCGTGCTCTTTTCGTGTTCTTATGGCGCGGAAAGCAAGCCATGGTTGCTCGGGAGATCTGTTGCCTGCATCCGTCTGAAGGCGGTCTGGGTATGCCTAATATCAAAATACGTAGACACACTCTAAGGCTGATATACCTAGACCGAATGTGTACACCTGACTTAGGGAACGGTGTCTTCTGGATGGAAGACACTAAGAAAGCCTTTCCGGCTTTGGAGAGTGTGCATTCGGCTGAGGGGGAGGCACGCAGGAGGCCCCGAAACGAATGCCATTTCTATCGCGAGTGTCGACAGGCGTTGAGGTTCCTTCAACGGGTGAATGAAAGCCTCTCTGACACCCGGCTGTTGTCTTGCAAAGCGCTATATAGGGTTTTAGTGAGGGGATCTGTCCGAGACGAAAAGATTGAGGAGTTCGGTTTCACGAATGAGGAGTGTCGCTCGATATGGCCTTGGGCGCCCGGGATGAGCTGTTTCGATAACTACGAGGCATCGCTCACCTGGCTGGTAATCCGAGATGCCCTCTGGGTTCACAAAAAACTTTTCATAGCGGGTTTTACAATGACACCTAGTTGTGTCCGATGCGGAGATTGGGAGGAAGACCTAAGCCATGCTTTCTTCCGCTGCGCTATCGTTCGACCGTTATGTGAGTTAGTTGAGAGCTTCACGGTTCGCATACTGAACGGGCGTTTTTTTGTGCTGGATGCGGTTTCCCCGTGCTGCAATTGGACGCCGAGTATGAAGAAAGAGGAACGTTATGTTTTTCTGTGTTTGCTAGCTGTTATGAGAGGCGTGATTTGGTCGACACGACAGAAGGAGGTTTGCGGAGATGAGAACTTCACTGCTCCCCAGCTTGTTCTCATGTTCAAGCATCGGTTGAAAATGCGAATTAAGCTGGAGAAGGTGAAACTCACTCCTGTGAATTTCAACGAAAGGTAGGTGAAAGCTTCGCTACTGTGTAGAATGACTGGAGCTGGCCTTGAATTCGTTTCTGATTTGATTTAGGTCAAAAAGGATTTTGGGTATCCTGAACTAACAAGACATCAGTATCGGACTGATTAGTTTAGTATGGGTTAGTTAGGCTTTATTGTTTGATTTTTTTTAGCTTAGCTAGAGTATGTATGTGTTCATCGTCCCAATCCCTCTTTTAGTTTGCCCTTGTCCCCCCCCCCCTTTTTTTTTTCCCCACCTTAGGTTCGATAATCCCCATTCCCGACCCCAATTAGGTGACGGATGGACTGCTTTGTCAGTGATGCAGGTCGTTTTTGTGGTGTTTATTCAATAAAGTCAGTTTTCGTGTGGATCTGCGTCTTTTCGACTGACAAAGCTTTCTATCTGCCACAATTAGTAGTGGGGGGCTCTTTTACTAACTACTATTTTTTCATTGTAAATATTTCATTCTTTTTTGTATATAAAATTTTTAGCCCCAACCTCCCCACATCATGTATATATCATTTTTCGGGTTATAATTAGGATTCCCATAGAGTGATTCTGGTATTCTGGTGAAAGAGTCTAGTTAAGTTAACTTTATGTTAGATAGGTCCACATTAACCCCCCCCCTATTTTTGGCCTTGTGCCACATTTTGTATATATATTATGCAAATAAATATTAAGAAGCTAGTTACCTAGCTTGCTAGTCGGTTGGCGTCTCTTAGACTGATTACCTCGTTACTGTTGTTCGGCAAACGTTACCTGTTAATTGTTACCTTTACAAGGAAAGAAAAGACTGCTTGTAAGAAACGTCACCATTTCGTTGCAAGCTCTTCTGCCTTTTCTTACCCCCCTCTTTTTGTTGGTGAAATAATCCCGACAATATATATATATATAAATATATATAAATGTTTTTTTAAAAGATTTTCAAGTTCGACAATATACACATGAAGAAGGTCGGAAGGTTTATTGACCCAAACGTTGTGTCAATAACACGTAACAGTAGTTTGAATAAGTCAAATAATATTAATAATCAATCCTCATCAATTCCGAAACAGAAATTTGATGGGCGTTGTATAAAAAATAATTATAAGATTTTCGGTTTTTTTTCTATTTAATTTTTATAAATATTTGGAAATTTCAAATCATAATTTTTTTGTATTCATTTGAAAAATTTCACAATTAACAAAAAAAAATTTAATATATAATTGGGAATTTATAATTTTTACAATCTTTGAATAGTTGAATTTTAAATTCAGCTGACAAATGCATTTTTTACATTATAATTTATGTCTGATTGAAAATTAAAAAAAAAATGTTGCTTTATAATCGATTTATTTAATAATTTTTGTTCAAAAAATGTTATGCATCATTATTTTTATTATTCAGACTACTGTATTTATTTTGCACAAGCAGTCGGTCGATGTAACCTCTGACCATCTGCATATGTATCTTGTCGAACTCGGGAATCTTTCTGTCATACTCAAGGATCTGCACAGAATTTCGAACCAAATCTTTTATTAAATCCACAGTCCTAACTAATTCGTAGTTATATTTTTAGTATTACTTGCACTGAGAATTGAACCTTCAATTTCTGAAAAAGTGTAACTAACAACTGAATTTTATTAAATACTTCTGGAGTTTGAGGGTTCAATCCGCAGCACGGGCGACACTAAAAACACAATTGCCAATTATTCAGGACTTCTACCTACTCGTGCCTGATGGAACGAGAGCATCCTAGATCCTTGAGTTAAATTAGGGATTCCGTTTGAACTTGTGCAGATTCCTGGGTTCCACAGAAAGAATCCCAAATTTAACAGAAAGATTCCTGAGTTCGACAAACTACATCTAAAGAAGATCGGAGATTACATTTGCCGAAATTTTGTGCGAATAACACTCTGCAGTTAAATGGGCTGGTAAAGAGAAAAAAATATAAATAAATAAAAGAAATAAAATAAAAGAAATACAATAAACAAAAGTTCAGCTAGAATTCGTCACTGTCAACTTTCTCTTTCAACTGCCAGCACGCGTTCTTCCCACCACCTCTGCCAACAGGCATTTTGTTAGAAAACTGACTCCATTCCATTTGCATATGTATGCAGTGGACGATGAGATCTCGTGCGATTCCACGAGACTACACCTTATAAATCCATGGCCGCCATCTTTAATCTCTCACTGTCTCTCAGATCCCATCTGAAGGTAAGTCGTATAGCCACATAATGCACACACACGTGGGCGCTTTCTTCGCTGCTTATTATATGCAACTCTGCACACTCAAGATGAGAAGAGTAGTTTGAATAATCCAAATAATACGAATTTTCAATCCTCATCTAAATACTTCAGAAACATAATAAAAAATATTAACTATTTGTTCAACATTATAAAACTCTGTTAATGCTTAAACTAAAAGCAAGGCTTTTACAGTAATTATTTTTGCAGAAATAATTAAAAATAACTCTGTTTATATATTGGCATAAGTGCATTTCAAAACCAAACAAAGAGTACGATTTAAATATATTTAAAATTGAAATCCTGTAGAAATTTTAAGAATAATTTGTGTATCAAAATCGTCTTTATAATAAACTGAAATGAGAAAGCATCTGGATTTGGATTATTCCAAAATCGATTCTTAGTGGACAAATCAATAATAAATGTATCGATTTCCATTGTACTGTCTACAATATTTACAAACTTACATCGAAAATAATTTCCAATCCTCTCTCTGTAAAGTATCTAGGTATGTGTACATGTTTATATGTTTCTACATACAGGATCCGTACGTAAACTAATTAACTGACCATTATAAATTTTGAATACAACTGCGAGATGTGAGTTATATTTAGTTTTAGTTGCATACAACTGGAGGTAAAAATGTCGTGGAATCACTTAGTGAAAATTAAGATGTCACCGATTTTTTTAAATTTAAGCAATAAGTATTAAACATCAATTAATTAATATTCCCCAAATTTCTGTATTTTAAAGGGCTTTTAAGAGCGTAACTTTCTATTTAAAACCTCAAATATTTCAGATTTGCATTAAATTTAATTCATAATCATTATATGATGCCTTCATTCAGTCCCGAAAGACAATGGATACCCCCTGTAAGGGTAGCTGTGCATGTAATTGTGAGTCAGGTGTTGCACAATCGCCAACCACACCTCTCCTGTATCGGCACTGCTCGAGTCCAGTGGCAAGAAAAAGTGCTAGGCAACTGGAAACAATGCCGAGACAAGCGACGACCACATACAGCACCTGGAATTCCCAAATGGTCACCCATTTTAGTACTGACCAGGCTCAACGTTGCTTAACTTCGGTGATCTAATGGGAACCGGAATGTCAACATAATTATGCCATATTCATAATCATTAGACACCAATTAAGCAAGATTTGTTGAATTTCAGGTGCTTCTTAAGACTCCTTAAGCTTAAGGCTTAAATTTAAGACCTTCTGAAGAATCCAAATAGTGTAATGGATTTTGATTAAAGATGAAACAAGAATTCTAGCTATAAGGTTTAGTGTCATTATATCTTGATTTTAATCTCTGCAAGAAGACATAAAAATGATGCACACTGTTCTGCTCGGTTAATTAATTTTATTCATCTTGGGACGCATATTTTTCTATTTTTTATAACATTAAAATTCATGGAATTTATTAGCCTTAGGTGTCTTCTTTGTAACTTTTGCATTTTGAATAGAATACACTCCAGTTTTCTCCATACAACCGGTATTTCTTTCATCATCATCATCATCATCATCATCATCATCATCATCATCATCATCATCATCATCATATTGTATGAATCCGAAGATTCTATCGTTGGCATTGATTTCCCAGATATTTTTTAAGTCAGAATTATTTCTAGAAATACATCAGGTACTCACAGGAGGGACCACGTGAAGGTTGCAAACATCTAAAGTGAAAGTAATTTTTGTGGAACGAACTAGATTCAAACTTTGGACACCCAGCCTGTATCAATAACCATTGAGCCATCGTCGCCTCCCACTATTTCTTTAAAGAAGATCTATATAGCTTTGAGTGGCCACACATCATCAGACAATTTTAAAAAGAAGATTTTCTATTTCCAAAAATATCACCCATTAATATTTGACTCACATCTGCGCTTGCTCAGATTGAACATATTTCGAGAAGCATGTCTGAGCCATGCCCATAATGCAACAAACTATATAGACCATGAAAGCGGAACTCATTTTTTTTTTTAACAAAACAACACTCTTGCATTGCTCACCTTATAAGAATTTGAATTTGTTAACAAATATCAACTCGGTCCTCTTTCCATGTTTTTTTTTTATTATTATCATTGTTATCTGATTTTAAGATACATCAACCATTATTGGGTTCATTTTTATGCCGAAAAACGTACATGTTTTTCTATACGATTGATTTATAGATAAACGTGAATTGGAAGGTTTTTATTTTGTATACAGCATCTGATCTGGCCAGGTTCAACATTGCTTAATTTCTGTAATCTTATGGGGAACTGGTGTGTCAATGTACCTTTCTCTTTGATTATTGAAGCCATACATCAACTTTTTCACTTTTAACTTAGCATGGACACATTTGCCAGTTACATACATACACTATACATGTACATGTAATGATTTAATGATTGAGAAAACATTTCCAGTAATACCGTAGCTGGAAATCTTGTGAAGTAGGCCTTTATTCCATACCTTATCGAAGGCTTTTGATATGTCAAGAGCAATTGCCCTGGAAAGGAAACCTTTGTCAAGAGTTCACTAATCCTGTGTGATATACCCGTTAGCACATCTGCTGTAGATCTTGCAGAGCGGAAACCATATTGCATGTCACTAAGAAGGTTGTTTCTGTTGAGGTGGTTGACTACTTTTTTATTTAATATGGATTCCAACAACTTACTCATGACACACAGGAGACTTATTGGTCTGTACTGAGAGGGAGATGACTTTTCACCTGAATTCTTAAATACAGGGCATACTGATGAGGTTTTCCAGGGTGCTCGAAAGCACTTCTCCTTAAGGCAACACTTAAACAGTTTTGTAAGTATGGGGGCAAGTTCTGGTTGGAGCTTTTCAGCACTATAACTGGAATTCCATCAAGGCCAGTGGCTTTACTGGAATCAAGGTTCTTGATTAGCTTGGCGATCTCACGCACAGATATTTGTATGTTGCATAGCGTGTTGTCTGTTATAGGAGGAAATACAGGGAGTTGATGGTCATTGTCGCATTGGGTAGAATTTGCTGAAAAGTTCTTGGCAAATAGTTTGGCCTTGTCTGATGCTGACGAGATGACCTCAGGTCCATTGATGATAGTTGGGAAAGAACGCACACTTCTGTTTAAGATCCTGTTTGCTATTTGCCAAAACTGGTGGGAACCAAGCAGCTGATCAGCTATTTTGGATTTAACGGACTGAGCATATAGCTCTCTTGCATGTTTTATTACTCTTTTACAGTGGTTGCTAGCAGTCCTGAAGGCAGCTTTAGTCTCAGTACATCTATTACGTTGGTAGCTATGGAAAAAGTGATTTCTGTGCGCGATGGCAGCAGCACATTCAGGGGAGAACCATGGCTGGCTGTTAGGTTTTTGTTGAATTTTTTGGATGGTATGAATCGGTCTATGCCTATAATTAACCATTCGATCAGGTCTGATACTATAGAGGACACATCCTTTTTAAACATGGAATGCAGAGGTAGATCAGATATAAATGTACGGAAGCTATCCCAGTCAGCCATAGAGTATCGATATACAGTACGGTGGAGAGGTACGTCTGAAGACTTATTACATTTCATTTTTATCTTAACTGCTACAACAGAGTGGTCAGAGGATCCCAGAGGAGATAGAACAGAACATGAACACAGCTCAGGGGAAGTTGTGAGGAAAAGGTCTAGAAGGCTTGCATATTGACCGGGTGTATCGGGCACACGGGTGGGTTCGTGAACAATCTGAGTGAGGTCATAGGCAATGGCAAAATCTTGACAAAACCTCCCCTCATCATCGGTTTTATTTGAGTAGGTCAGCCATTCCACATTATGAACATTGAAGTCACTGCAAATGTGAATGTTAGCCGAAGGATGAGCAGACAGGATGTGGTCAATTTTCTCAGATATGCTCTTAGAGATAGTAACTCCACTGTTGTGGGGGCGATAGAGGGCAAATATAAATGCAGTGGTGTAAGCTAGTGCAACCCGAAAGCACATATAAGGTAAACTAGGGTCTTCTTTGGAGATATCCCTACCACATGGAAAGCCATCTTTGATGTAGGCACATATTCCATGCCAATGCCTTTCTTGGGGGTCAGATTTAGATGTTTAGGGTTGTTCCTTGCTAATGGAGTCAGAGATAGCTTCGTGGCTGTATTCGAATCCTCCGACTGGCAGTAATCCTGACACTCTGCACTGATGATTCCTGAAAGGATGAAGCACTAGTGTATGTAGGTATTTAAAAAATTATTATAGTAATAATTATATATATATATTGCTCAGGATCAAATATTCTACACTTCCAATACTCTTATTGGCATTAAAATCGGTAAAATCAACCATTTTGTAATTAAATCGATTGATTTCCTGCTCTGGTCAGGGATCCATTATGGTGCACCAGAGGGAAGCTTCACAGGTCTTCCTGCATCCACAATACAGTGTAATCTACATTGCACAAGAGAAATTACTGTTGATTTAATAAAATTATTTTTATACAATTAATTAAAGTTTAAAATGCAATATTCAAATATTATGGTTCAATTGTGCTCAAAACAGAAACTATCCTCGCCTTTAACATCATGCACAGCAACTACAATGTGCCTCCTGACACCTTCTTAACACCAGCCGCGATTTTTATCTCAGCACCAAAACCAATGGAGTATAGGCTATTGTTGAAACGGTCTTTACTCTATCGGCTGAAGTATGATTGGCTTTGGTTCTGTGCAGTTCTAGTAGATCTACCCTCCTAGGCTTTACCTCACATGTTTTAGCAAAATTTATTGTTTGATAGATGAGGAGTGCTGACTGGGGAATGCCGGCGGGGCTACCCAGACAATTTTTAATAGGCCATAATGCTCCTTCTTTAGAGGCGATGGTTTGACTCTTCTCAACTTCCGACCTTGTGTCACATATTTCTGCGGGGGGAAGGCAGTAATACTATATGCAGAGAGTACTTTACGGAAATTCGGAGAAACTTTATCTGAGACGATTTTGACTTAGAAAGCTTCTTTTTTGGTTCTGGTTGTTGAAATATTTAAGAAGTTGTGAGAAGCAGTGGTCAGCCTGCAGATGTCCAAACATTTTACGGCAGTGCCGGATGCATTATAGGCTCTGATCTTTGGATAATTATCCTTCACTTGAGCAGCACCAAGACGTGGTCTCCATGGAATCCAGCAAGAGATGTGCCGTAGGCGCTTTCATCTCAATAGAAACAAGGAAGCATTCTGTCTTTGTGTTTTTGCTCTGTAGAACAATATAACTAAGGAGGTAATGATGATGCGTACAATATCTAGATTTACAGCTGCCGTAGACAAATACTTGTAATATTTATTTTAGTGTTGGGACGATTAATCGGAATTAGAAATCGGAAAAATTGGAATATTTCTGAAGGAATTGGAATCGGTATCAGAATCTGCAAAATTTTACCGCTTTTCCGATGCAAAACCAATTCTTTTGTCTTTCTTATTTTATTTTGTTTGAAGCTAAATCTTCTATTCCTGGTAATAATGTTAAAATAATAAATATTTATTGAAGCTAAAATCGATAGATCGTCCCCCACAAGTATATTTTTACATTTAGGAAAATATCTGCACATTCATCTTGGGTGTTTTTATGGTAATTAGAGAAAAATACAACTATATAGTTAAATATTTAGAGATTTATAAAGAATCAGAATCGGTAACTGTATCGGAATTGGGAATTTAGTATGGAATCGGCAATTGTATCGGAATCGGGAAATTTATTGGAATCATCCCATCACTAATTTATTTATCTCATCCCCAGGTGGTTACACACAAGTCCAAGGGTGATCAGGTTAAATAAAACTGGATTCGAACCTGGTACACCCAGGTATTCAGTCTGTGTCGTTAACCATCTAGCCACATACGATTATAATATATTTTATTTTGAACAAGTTTATCTTTTCATGTGGAATGATTAAAAAATAAATCAATCAGAATACTATGCATGGGAGGCACTTCTGCTGAACTGTTGAATCCTGTTTTGTTTCCCACATTTTTCCCAAGTCGGATGTTTTGACGTCAAGCTGAAGAGACGCATATATTCCTGTTTCATCCTAAACGAAGTCATCACATGCACAAGACAAGTGGACTCGAGTCCAACCAACGGTAAGGATGGGCGTGTTCAGGATGACTCAGCATGCTTTTGTATTTCTGGTTACATAATTACAAGAAACCTTCTCTACCACCAATAACATTACCTTAAAGTGCTTCTTTTAAACTTCTCCGTCTAACGTTCACAGGGAACACAGGTTGGAACAGATACATTGAGAGCATTGCAAAGGCCGCTGCGAAGATGATGGGTTCTCTCTACGTATTAGAAAGCTACTTATACCTGAAAGTATCCTGTACCTCTACAAGGCCACCATTCACCCATGTATGGAGTATTGCTGTCACATATGGGCTGGTGCACCTGCTACTAGTCTCTCCCTCCTGGACAGGGTTTAAAAGAGAGTTACCAACCTGATAAGTCTTGAACTATCATCTAAGCTTCAGTCTCTGTCCCATCAACGAAATGTTGCATCTCTCTGCCTGTTCTACAAGTATTTTAATGATGAATGCTCTGACGAACTACAAGCACCTGTACCCCCTTCCACTCATTTCGATTGACTAGCCTTAATTTAAACATTCGTCACTTCCGGTTTGGCGATGGGTCCAACAACAAAGATATCACTTTTTCCCCATGTTGTTTTCCTCCTTCACGTTACGGGTTCGAGCCTGCCTGTCTACTGCCTACTACCACTTTCTTTTTTTTGTTGTTGTTGGCGGAGGAATTTTGTAGAGTCTGCAATAATCAACTCTTTCAACTTTGATCTCTTAGTAGCCAAATTCTCGCCTAAAAACTGATTAAAAAGCTTGTTGCATGTCTGAATACCCTTTATGTATAATGTTTAGACCCAAACTTGGTTAAATAGTTTGCTAGAGACCGCAAAGGACAAATCTTTTGAACTTTGACTCCTTGGTAACCAACTTTTAGTCCAAAAACCGATTAAAAAGCGTGGTCTATGTCTGAGTACACTTTATGTAAAATTTTGAATGTTTAGACCAAAAATTGGCTGATAGGTAAAATTTTTGAAAACTTTAACCCCACTTTTGACCCCTTAACATTTATTGTTTTGGAGTCAAATCAAATTAAAAAGTTTTATCCATGTCCAAGGAACCTACACTTAAAATCTTCAGACCCAAAATTGGCGGAGGAGTTTGGTAGATTTTTCAAAGGTCAAATCATTGAACTTTAACCCCTTGACAGCTTAATTTCGGACCGAAAACCACTTAAAAAGATTTTTCCAAATCTCTACACCCCTTATGTCAATTCTCGAGTCTGTAGACTGAAAATTGACGGAGTAATTTGGTAGGGAAATGTACACACACAGAAAGATATACAAACAATTTCACTTTTATAGATATACTAGCATGGGTGCCCGGTGTTGCCCGGGTGTTTGGAGGTGTAAAAAAAAAAAAAAAAAAAAAAGAAACAGTCAATTTTTTAAATTTTTACCCCTATTATAACCCTTTAACATTTATTGTTTTGGGATCAAATTGTGTTATTAAGTTAGATCCATGTCCAAGGAACCTATATCTAACATTTCAAGTGTTTAGACCCAAAATTGTCGGAGGAGTTCTCAAAGGTTAAATCGTTGAACTTTGACCCCTTAACAGCCAAATTTCTGGCCGAAAATCGATCACATAAATTTTCCAAAATCTCAGTACCCTGTATATCAAATTTCGAGTCTGTAGACTAAAAATTAAAACTAAAGAGTTATTGTGTAGAGAAATGTACTCACGCACAGACACACACACAGACACGTTCACTTTTATAGATATATAGATTGTGCTACTAGGCCAGGCTGGCTTCCTGACCCAAAAGGCATCAAACATTGATATTATTGTTTTTTACTTTCTTTTGCAAAACTCATTCATGTTAAACAATATCAAAACCAAAAACAACAATTTTCCTTTACAAAACAACGAAACCAAGCACCATGAATAAATATTTGGAGATATAAGGAAGAATGTGAAGCATGAAACCTTTTTCCAAAATTACTGGGTTCGACATTAAATAACCCGAAAAGAGTTGATATGACGTCACACCAAACAACTAAACTGTTCTGATTTTAAATCTCGAAAAAAATCGCTAAAAATAATACAGAAATTAATTTCCTTTTGACCCATTCCCACAAAATCAATTGTTTTATTATGATTTCGGAAGGAAACGTATCTGTGTTCTGGATCGAGAGATACAGACATCCAAAGATTTCTCCAAATAGACGGAAAACCATGGAAGATACAAACTTATTGGAAAATAAAGAAAGTAATAAAAAAATATATATATTTCGGTTCTACAAAAATATAAAAATAAAAAATAAAATATGTGGACAGAATGAAGTAGTAAGAAAACAAAACAAAACAAAACAAAAATAAAAGAACAAAAACAAAATGGCGATAATATCAGTTCTAAAAATAGTGTTTTAGCTCTGAGGAAATGTCATCTATTCTCAGACACGAATAAACATAATATCAAAATAATAAAAAGAAAATCGGATCAGTACAGAAAGTTTGATATTTGCCAAAGATATATAGAGAGATTAAGTTAAGGACAATTAATTCTATGGGTCGGATGAAACGTTTGCTTTTTATTTCTTTAACTTAGATTAGAGCTGGTTATCTTAGGCAAAAAATATTAGCTGATGAGAAAGAATAGTTGGGAAGAAACACACAATTTTGTTATCAGTGATGATATCTGCATAAACGTAATTTTTATCCTCAGCATTTGGAAGCTGAGTGAATAAAAACATGTCTGCATCGTTTCATATACTTCACTTTATTTAGCGACAGAAAAAAAAAAAGCTTTTATTCAGTCATATTAAAATAGTTATTTTTTGTCAAACAATTTGGTTATTGTTATATCCTTACTTTAAATAAGAATACAGCAAGAAACACGGGGTTGTGGGTGAAAGACAAAGGGGTTTATTTACAAGGGGATACATGTGACATGAGAGTTACTCGACATATTTTCTTATTCTCTTCCTGTCTCTTTTTCTTCTGCCTCAGTCACGTGAGAGGGTCAACATATCCGTAGTTCATTTCATATGTTAGGTTATTCCATTACATCAGTTATACTGAAGTGGTTAGCTCCCAAAATGCTCATAAAATTTTAGCGAGTAGTTCTGTCTAACTTTTGGTTGTTTAGTTGCATTGTTTTATGGCATTGTGGCGACTGAATCGCAAACCGATTCCGATGAACGTTAAAATGCTAAATACTCGCAGGCATATATTGCTGATATAGTAGAAGATCCTGGCACCACTTCAGAATGGATTACTCAGTCTATCAAATATATTAGAAAGCGGTAACCGGGCAGGAAGTAAGTTAATCGTGATACTTCGGCATTCGAGATACATTCGAGTGTCAATCTCTTATTTGTTTTATTGTACCGTTGTACAATAAACTTATTATAACTTCCTTTGTGTGTTACTAGCAGGGAGACCCAACGTTGCCCGGTATGTAATCATGATCAGCGACTATTTTTAACGTCATCAAAATTGATGAAATCTCTCATTATCAAATCAAATCGATTAGTTCCTTGCTCTAGTTCGGGACCCCTCATGGTGCACCGGGAGGAAGCTTCGCGTGCCTCCTCGCAGTGACTTAGTCCACAAAACATTGAAAAAAAAATACACTTAAATATATTTTAATTCATGCAGACTTTGTATTTATTATTACAGAGCCAATTCTCTAATATATATATGTATGTATGTATGTATGTATGTATGTATATATGTATATATATATATATATATATATATATATATATATATATATATAATACTAATTTAAAATTGCACTGTAAAGAACCTACTGTTGATTTTATAAAATTATATTTTATATATAATATCTTGCATTAAAGTTCACAATGTAAAACCGAAGTATCATGGTGCCATTCTGCTTTAAACAGAAACATTCATTTCGAATTTGACTGTCATATAAAAAAACTTACTGTTGATTTTATATGTCGGGCCTTTCGGCTTGTGTGGTAATAAAACTTCTCGAATGCACTTGTAATGTTAGGCTGTGTAAAGTGTTAACTTTGGTCAAAATCACCTGTTCCTCCATTCATCGGATTATTCAAAGACATCCCGATACAAAACCTATCTAAGAACACTGCCAAGCATATAAAGTACCTTCATATGGAATTTCATAAAAATCAGCTCAGCCCTATTCAAATCCATAGGAAACGAACTCATGCACACACAGAAACACACACACAAAGATCCTTTTATATAATAGTAGAGATATTCCCTCGTACGCATATTATTCGCACTATGAACATTTTGACTTGTGATTTCTTACTCTACTTTCATTACCAAAAAGCAGTTGACATAAATTGAAGCTTACTACTCGAAAAAAAACTTTTATAGTCTTATAGAATACTAACAGGGTGGCTCGACGTTGCCCGGGATTGAATAATGATCAACGAACATTTCACACTCCTATATTTTTATTGTCATCGAAATCTGTTAAATACCCCGTTACTGTTTCTTTTATAAAATTATTTTATATAAACTTCTTTCCAGTTAATTAAAAAAAAACATTAAGAAATTTACTTGCGGGGTTCGAACCTACAGACCACGTCATAGGAACAAATAAACAACAACAAAAAAAAAAAAAACGTAAATTTTCAAGACTTATAAAATTCTTTGCAGTTAATGAAAAAACAATTACGAAATTTAGGTACGGAGTTTGAATGTACAGACCATGTCATGCAAAAAAACAAAACAAAAATAAAACAAAAAAAACACGCTATCAACTTACCCACAGTAGAATTTTCACGGCCCGTTGTTCTATCATTGTTGCTAAGCAACGATATGGAAAAAGTGGCTTTACTGATGATAGATAAATTAAAATAGCAGTTAAGATTATAGATTATAGGTAATTATCGGTTGTATTCTGAGACAAAACTTAACTAAGATCACTCCCAGGCTTATACACTAAAGTTATGTAAATTTTAAAGAAAATGTGTCAAATTATATCAGTCCTTTCCCGTCATTTTGTGAAAAAAAGAGAAGTTTTTATGCTTCAAGTCTCTACCACTAGTCTCTCCCTTTTGGATAAGGTCCAAAAAAGGGTCACCAATCTAATAGGTCCCACTTTGTCAACTAGGCTCCAAACCCTGCCCCATTACTGCAATGTGGCATATCTGTGCCTGTTTTACAAATAATTTAAAGAAATGTGCTCTGATGAACTCATTGCTCTTACAGGGGCCAGACAATATTTTTCAGACACTTAAGTATTCAGCTTTCTAAGTACCGTAGAGTGGCGAAATTCCTTCAATAGAATAGTATATACATATAAAGACAATACATGCAATAAAAATGGAAGAAAATCGATTAGGTAAGGAAAAATATTTAATTTTAATCATTTTTTACAAAACACACGCAACATTATTTTTCGGTCATCGTTGAAAAACTGTTAATAGTCTGTAATATCACCTTTCTTCTCAATAACTTTTCTCAATACCTCTTCATAATGATCAAACATATGCACAATAACATCTCTACGTGTTTCTATTAGTTTGTTTTTTGGCATCTACTATTCGTTCCCATAGTTGAGCCTCTTTCGTTATTTCAGGTCCATCATAGACAAGTTGCGCAAGCATTTCCCAAACATTTTCCATTAAATTTAGATCTGCGCTTTTTGCAGGCCATTCCAAAGTAGTCATATTCACTTTAGGCATCCATTCCTTCATGAGTTTTGACACATGGATGCTGAAATTGTCTTGCTGTAGAACGAAATCATTCCCCATCTCTCTTCTCATCCTTGGTAAGATGTTCTCGTCCAGCAACTGTTTGTAGCTTTTGCTGTTCTGTCGTTCTTTCAGCCACTCCCACCATATTTTTCTATTAGCAAATATCATACCCAAACCATAACTCCTCCTCCTCCTCCTCCTCCTCCTCCTCCTATCTGTCGTTTGTTCAATACAACAGGCTCACTCCTTCTCGACCAAGTACACCATCCATCTGGCCCATCAAACTCGAAACGCTTCTCATCAGTAAATATAACCTTATTAAAGTCAACATACTTTTATCACTCTCCGGTCTTGCTACTTTGTGTTACTTTGTTAGTGTAATTTTTTTCTTAGCCTTTGTATACTTCAAATAAACCCATGAAGCGTTCTTTGTACTGCTTACATCCAATTCACATTTCTCCTTCCATTTTCTTGCTGTATGTCAAAAGTCGTGTCACAGTCCTCTTCATTCTCCTTTCAGTCCTCTTGCCAATTGATCTTGTCCGTCCTCTCTTCTTTTTCCGCTCGGAGTTTGTCTTCAGCATGTATTCGACCGTTGATTTTGACAGCTTCAAATCCATGGCGATCCTTCTGATGCTAGGCCATCTTCCCGCTTCTTCCGTGCCAAACAAACGACTTCTTTTGAATTAATTTTACCTCGTTAAACTTAATTGTTTTGCCAGTATAATAGAACATATAATTGATTCTAATGATGACAGCTAAGTGTACAAGCAGAATATTTGCATACAGCAACATATACATAAACATAGCTTGGATTTATTGTCATGTCCGAAAAATAGTGTCACATAAGTTTTCACAAAAATCACAAAAAAATATAATTGTAAAAGCAAAACTAAAAAATTATCACACTAGTAGTGGATTTTCACTCCTCAACTACGTACTTACAATCTCAAAAGGTTTTGGCACTTGAAGTACAGTTTTCAAAGTATCTGAAAAGTATTGTCGGGCCCCTATAAGCCTCCTCGACGTATATACCCCGACAAACCCACTTAGCAACAACATCACACCCCTTCACTCTTGAGATCCCTAAATGCCAGAAAGTTTTCTATTCTAATAGCTTCTTTCCTAGAACAGCTAAACTTTGGAATTCCGTTCCTGCTACCTGCTTCCCAAACTCTACTGATATGCAGAAATTCAAATGCAACATAAACCAACATCTTAATCTTTCTTAGGCATGGTCCAGATTAGTAGCCCCTTATGTCCAAGTAGCAACATGCCTTGTTTGGTTTGAAGGTGAGTAAAAAAAAAAAAAAAAAAAAGAAAAAGTTCTTTATGTGTTCAAATATTCATTTATGGTGTTTCGGTTTAGTTGTTTTATAGAGAAAAATTGTTGTATTTGTTTTTGACTTTGCAGAAATAAAGGAAAGCAAAAAAAAAAAAAATAACATCAACGTTTGGTGCATTTAAGGTCAGAAAGCCAATATCTTCAGACAGCCTGATCTGGTAGCACCAGGTGTATAACTTAAAACGGTGAAACAGCTAATTAATTCACAGTATTAATTTGTTTTCTCATACTGCGAGTTTCTATTTTTGAACTGGTATTTTGTTAATATTTTTTTCTTTTGATTTTTGCATATTATTTTGCAAATCCTAATTCATTTTATTTATTAAACTTTATTTTTAAAGATAATTTCTTTGGACATGTTCGATATTAGATTCACGAATGTTTAATTTGTAATATATTGTTAGATAGTAGCAGTCCTACGCCAGTAAACAGCAAGTACCGAACGATCACCCATTTCTGGGCTAGTGTCTTACCAAATATCGTTTTCAGTGCATATATCAATATAGATTCTATTTATTTGTATAAGGGGAGATAAATAGTGTGTCTTCTATTTTTTCCTCTCCCAGGAACTCATATGTTATTAACTATATCCATGGGGTTCTATGTTACAATGTTACATAAATATCCTAACATTTTTACTGAAAACTGAAGATGGATATGAACGGATCTGAAATACTCAAAGCGATTGTGGCAGTTACTTCAGCCAGTTCTTGACAGAAACAAGAAAACTGATGAGAAAACTAGAAAAAGTCGTAACTAAAGTCTGTAAACAGGAATTGTCTATATTATTTAACGAAGCATTTTAAAAGAAACGTTATATACAATGTTGTATACATTTACATAATTTAATCTGTATTGTATTTCTCTTACTCTCGCTACTTGTCTGTTTGTTTCACTTTTCTCGGAAACTACTCGGTCGATCTGGCTGAAATTTTATAAGAGCCTTTGTTGTGATAAGGTGCAGCGAATTACTTATAGTATCTATTCGATACACAGTTAAGTATTAATAGGGATTAATAGACATTAGTCACCACACTTACTCTAGATGTCCCCCCCCAAAAAAAACAACTACTGTGCTAACATGGCTGAAATTTTGTATGAACCCTTTTTGTGGTAAGGTGTAGCAAACTAACTATTATGGTATCCGTTTGATAGAGTTAGAAATTAATAAGGATTAATAGGGATTAGCCAACACAATACCACATTTACCCTAAAAGTTTTCTAGAAAACTAATGTGCTGATATGGATGCCATTTTGTATGGACATTTGTTATGAAATGGTGCAGCAAACTAAGTATTATAGTATCCATTCACTGCATAGGTAGGTATTAATACTGATTAGTGAAAAAACATAAATTTAACCACCAATTTGGCGTAAAGCACTCATTCTAATTGAGCAGGCTGTAAACTTTTCCTGTATTAAACAGACTAAAAAGCCTAGTCCATTTTTATTTTATATCAAAGGGAATCTTAGAAGCCATTAAACTATGAGCTTTGAATTCATTGTGATTTTCCTTTGTTTCCCGGAAAAAAAAATGTGACTCGAAAGTATCCCCAAAACGCACGAGTTTTTTTTTGTAAACATTTTTTATCAATACACACAAAAAGTCTGATCCAGTCATCAGAGGAGCCAGATTAGCTGCAACCTCATTGCCATGGCAACCTGCAGAATTCCTGCAGACACTTTGACATTTAAACACTGAAGGACCAAATGGCTTGTTTTTCCAGAAGCATAAAGAATAGGAAGCGACGAAGTCAGGTGAATGGACACACACACACACACACACACACACACACACACACACACACACACACACACACACACACACACACACACACACACACACACACGAGCGCGCGCATGCACATACACACACATACGAATGCATGCATACACATGCAAACACATATACACGCACACACGTACAAATCTGAGTTCCCTTCATTAAAAGCGACAGACTAGATTTTACAATTATTTAACTTGACTTTGTTCAATTCACACTGGAAGTTAATGTAACAATAAATTAAGTTAGAAAAACAGGAATCTTGTCCGCGTAAAGTTGTATTTTGTGATTTTTTTTTATTCCATGTTACTTCTATATAAATAAAACTAACCGTACGTACGCGCGTGCGTGTGTGCGTTTACCCGATCCACTCTTAAACTACTTACTCACATAACACTGAAATTGAAATTAACTGGAAATTGTAATAACACTTGAAGGATTCTTTATAACGAGTAACATCTTTGTTAGGATGAATGAATAACGCATATAGAAATATGTCGGAAAGTCGAAAGGGAAAATGTTCATTTCAATTTGCCGACATATTTCTGTTACTTTTGCATATGCGCAAGTTAAATCATAGTTAGAATGGGTTCAATTTTAAATCTTATCTATCTATCGATAGCTTAAACGGTAGGGAGTGCAGTTGGAACGCTAAATGTTTTGGTTTCGATGCCAGCTGATAGCACCATAGTAATTTTTAAAAAGACAATTTTTAAATCCGTACTATATATATATATATATATATATATATATATATATATATATATATATATATATATATATATATATACATATATGTATACATATATATATACATATATGTATACATATATATATACATATATGTATACATATATATATACATATATGTATACATATATATATACATATATGTATACATATATGTATACATATATATATACACATATATGTATACATATATATATATGTATATATATATACATATATGTATACATATATATATACATATATGTATACATATATATATACATATATGTATACATATATATATACATAAATGTATACATATGTATATACATATATGTATACATATATATATACATATATGTATATATATGTATGTATATATATGTATACATATATGTATATACATATATGTATACATATATATACATATATGTATGCATATATATATACATACATATATATATACATATATATGCATATATATACATACATATATATACATATATATATATACACATACATATATATACATATATATACATATATAATATATATATACATACATATATATACATATATATATATATATACATATCTATACATGATGATTGCAACGTCTTGTCAGACGAGTGCCACTCCCTCAGACATTTAAAATCCATAAGCCCAAATACCTGAGGGAGTATCTATACAGATGATGTTACAGAGTCTTAGCTTTGTACGACAGCTAAGTCTCTCTCTCGGTTCAAAATGTTGAGATCCAGCAACAAGCTAGAGCAAGATAGCCAGCAACAAATTAAACTGCAGACCAGCTTAATGCGGGTACTGGTCTTCCGCTTTATGGTTTTTTAAATCAGAGATTTGCTTCTCCTAGAAAGGTTGCCTTCACCACGGCTTACGGGAGCCCTCTCCACCCCAATACACATATACACACACACACAAATATACACGGTGCTAGTTGGCCGTTGACCCAGAAAAAGAGTTCATTCGCCCTATACATACATACATACCTATATATACATTATATATATATATATATATATATATATATATATATATATATATATATATATATATTAGAGAATTGGCTCTGTAATAATAAATACAAAATCCGCATAAATTAAAATATATTTAAGTGTATTTTACATGGCCAGGCGCCCCCACCTACTAGTTTTATATAAAATAATCTCAGAAATAGCAACGGTTCTCAACATTTTTTTCCATGATGCCCTCTTTCGTTTTTCTTTATGCAAGACAAATGAAGGCACAACAAATGTACGACAACTGTTCCTTCTGATTCTCTCTATTTTAAGTTTATTTAGGCGCGACAAATTTAAGTGTGGTAAGTTTAGGCACGACAACAACTAAGGCTCATCAAATTAAGGCTTGACAAATGTACGACAAAAGACAACAACTGTTTCTGCTGATTATCTACTCATGTGATATATAGACATGACAAATTTATACACAATAAATTGAGGCACAACAAATATTAGACAAAGGACGATAACTGCTCTTACTGATTATATTTGATTTGTCTTACTGATTATATCTGATTTGTGTGATATATAGACATGACAAATTTAGACAAGACAAAAGACACAACAAATTTAGACATGATAAATTGCTACTGTTTCTTTTGTGTGTGTGTGTGGGTTTTTTTTTGCGAAAAATCTTTGTAAAAACATGAACAAGTTGTTTCATTTTTTTCTTAGAATAATTATTAAAAAAATGACGAATCAAACATAGAAAGAAAATGTTTCCTCAAGAAAAAAATATTTGTTTATTGTTTTTACATCTTAAAAATGGTTTTCATTTGTCATAGTAAGTATTTTACAAAAAAAAAATGACACTGAAAAGTAAATATATGAACAAATTATTTAATTTCCCTCAATCTCAGCCTGTCAGTCTAAAAAAAATTACAATAGAAAAATGCGAGCATGAAAAGTCATATGGTTAAGCTTAAACATGGAAAAGTAAAGGATTAGATGTTAAAACTGGAAAAGAAAAGGACAAGATATTCTAGTAAAAAATATAATAAATTTATAACTTAAAATATTGCAGCATTAAGAATTGATTATATAATGTTATAAATTGAATTAAAAATATTTAACCGATAAACTTTAAAACTACTTGTCATAAAACGCTAAAAGTAAAAGGAAATAGTAATCATATATCAAGGATGGTGTATAACGAGTAAAATCTTTGTTTGGATGGATGACTAACGCGTACAGAAATATTGTTGAAAGGCAAAATGTTCATTTCAACTTGCCGATATTTTTTATAAGTTTTATGCATGCATAAATTCAACGATAGGTAAACGTCGTTTAATCTTAAATCTTTCTTATCCATATGCTGATAACTCAAAAGGTAGGGAATGCTGCTGTAGCGCTAAATGTTTTAGTTTCGATTTTAACTGATGGCACTAAAATCATTTTTCTTTTTAAACTTTTGAAATCAGTCCTATTTATTAGGTACAATATAATATTCAATAGAGAATTGGCTCTCTAATAATAAATTAGAAATCTGCTCAAATTCAAATATATTTAAGCGTATTTTACGACCAGGCAAGGCTGGACCCCCCCCCCCAAACGCTAGTAGAAGAATAAAGTTGTAATGGCATTTTTTAAGTAAATAAAATAACATTCTTCTAAAATCAATAAATTTCTAATTAGTCTCAATAAACATGTTTTATATCTTGTGATAAAAGACAAAATAAGTCATCCAAATCTTTTTACCAAAAGATTCATTTCAGTCCAGTAAAAAAAGCCAGTAGCCAATCAGAAACATTTTTATAAATAAACAAGGAAGCACACCGAACACATCTCATCACGAATCAAACTCGCATGGCTTTGCAGATCAAGTATTAAAAAGAAAACCACATACTAAAATAACATCACTTATTATACTAGCAGAGAAAACCGACGTTGCCCTGATGATCAACGAATGCTTTACAGTCCCATATTTTCATTGTTACCGAAATCGGTGAAATTGGCCATTTTTCAATCAAATCAGTCGATTGCCTGCTCTAGTTGGAGATTATTGCAATACACCAGAAGGAAGCTTCCCATGCCTCCACGCATCGACTTAGTACACAATACATTGTAGTCTACATTATACTGCAGAGAACCTACTGTAGATTTTATAATATTGTATATATATATATATATATATATATATATATATATATATATATATATAAACATTCATTTCGAATGTGCCTATGTCATATAAAAGAACCTACTGTTGATTTTATATAGCGGGCCTTTCGGCTCGTGTGATAATAAAAAGTTATGTGTTGAGCCATTATGTTGAACAAAGATGCCAGCAGTAAATCAAATCGGTGAAGAATCAATGTAGTCACGATCGAGTGTTCAGTAATTCTTAGGGAAAAAACATGGCAACGAAGAATCAATGTAGTCCAGTTCAGTCGTTTCAAGATGGAGATTTACAATGAACTGGCTTGCATCCAAAATTTGATATTTTTATAATGAGGTTGGAGGCTTCTCATTGGTTGATTGTCCTAATGCGTAGTTATAAATAAGATCTTCCAAATCATTGGGGTCATACCCTCATTATAGATGTGATGGGATGTGTCTCCTAGCGGCTTCGGCTGCAGGGAGACAAGGTAGTACATGTCAAGGATTCGTCACCGGAATTCGGGAACCGGCCCAGCACCTGTTGGACTGAGGTACACCGCCTGGGTAATACCTAGGAGGTCCACCCTCCCAGGCCTTGCCACCGGGCTTTCCAGTGGGGGAAGTTTATTGCTTGCTGCGTGAGGCGCCCCGACCGGGGAATGCCGACGGGGTTACTCAGGCAATTTTTAAAATTGCAGGAGTGCCCTTCTTTAGGGGAGCCTGCGGGGTTCCCACTTTCCGGCCTTGTACCACATAATGCTGATGTGGGCAGCATTTAAATATATACCCTCATTATAGATGATGGGGATGAGTCTCCTTGCAACTTCAGCAGCTTGGAAACGGTAGAGTACTTGTCAAGGATCCGTTCTTGACACTCAGCCTGACAGGTGCAGGGCCGAAAACCGGCCCAGTACCTGTCGGGCTGTCAGGTGGGGCAAGCTTATTGCTTGTTGCCTGAGATGCTCTGACTGAGGAATGCTGACGGGGATACTCAGGCAAATTTAGTAATTGCAAAAGTGCTTCTTCGTTAGGGGAGCTTGCTAAGATCCCCACTTTCCGACCTTGTGTCACATATTGCTGAGATGGGCAGCAATTAAATATCTGCCCTCATTATAGATCAAAAACATTTTAACATAAAACTTCTCAAATGCATTTCTGATGTTAGGCTGTGCAAAGTGTTAACTTCCGTCAAAATCACTTGTTTCTTTTTTCATCGGATTATTTTGATTATCGATACTGATGGAAGACATTTCATTACAAAATCTATCCAAGAACACTGTCAGGCACATAAAGTACCACTGCATGAAATTTCATAAAAATCAGCCCAGCCATTTTTGAGTCAATACGGAATCTTTCTCTCTCTCTCTCTCCCTCTCTCTCTCACACACACACACACACACACACACACACACACACACACACACACACACACACACACACACACACACACAAAGTTCTTTTTATATAATAGGAGAGATATTGTTGTATTATGGGGTGGCTCCCAGGTTGGGAAATCGTAATAGTGCGTAGGACTCCCTGGCTGTGGTACATAGCAGTTTTAGTTACGTCGGTCGTCCGTAGGTTCACTTGTTTACTAAGCGGTTGTGATGACAACGAGTTAAGACTAGTGAGTTATCTCACCTTAGACTGGCACTTTTTCCTTATCTTGCCTCTCGTCAATTGTCAAAAATGTCATAACAACGTTGAACCTGAAAACAAAGCGGTTGACACTTAGAACAATCAGCCGTAACTTAAAAATATGCATTAAAAGACGTAAGTCACAATTGTGTTTGTTTTTGTATAAAATTATATTTTACAATATAGTTACAATTTAAAACAGATCGTCTTTTTTCTTTTGGTGGTTCTGAAGTTCACAGCAATAGTAACAGTTTTCTCACAGTGCTCTGAGGAGGGAAAATGACGCTTCAACGATCCGGTCTTCAGCAACACATGCTGTTCCGTGTTTCTTTTCTCTCTGCTCTGCTCTCTGCTGATTCACCGTTTTTATTGGCATTTTGTCGCTTTGTTTTTTCTATCCACGCGTCCTGTCAATCGGTTGATAGATAATAGAACATGCGTTCTTAAGTCACGTTTTGACCTCAGAAGATCATTCGATTTTGTCTTCAACGGAGCGACACGTGAATTACCCACTCATGCCAATATCTGTAATTCCAGAGCTTACGAGGAATGTCACGTTTCTTTGTTTTGTAAACAAAAAAATCGTCGTCCGATTTCTCTGTTTATGACGTAAGCCCTTCCTCTTTTCAACCGGTAGACAATCGATTATTCGATGCCCACTCTTTTAAATCTTTTTATTAAAGTTTTTTCTTTTCAGTTATGTATGATGGTTCCAGCCATTCATTACATAACAATATTGTATATATATTTTGGTGGCTCGGAAGCGGGTGATCATTTTATGTTAAGCTAGTAGCACATAAGAAAAGTTTTAACAAAAAACAAGTCAGCATACCTCAAGTACCTTATCGAGGATAGAACTCACATATTTAAAGTAGCAGAGAAAAATCTTTAAAACAATTACACTATCTGATCTTTAAAATAATTAAGTTATCTGATGACAGAACGTGGAAAGAAACTTGAGTCTTAGGACGAGGTCCATCATTCCAGTAATTATTGGAGCAACCAGAATGATCCAAAAGAATTTCAAAACCTACCTGGCAAATATACCCGGTGAACCAAGTGCGAAAGAAACACAAACAATTACTCTTAAAGGGATGATTAGAATTTAAAAAAAGATCTCTAGGTTGGAATGAATGAGATCATGGATGAATGTCTGGGATTCGGTAGAATCCCCTCCCCTCCAGATAGAACAAAATAATAAGAAAATTTTTAAAAATTGATAGGCTTGATTGGGGGGGGGGGAAGCCAGTAGCCAATCAGAAACGTTTTAACAAATGAAGCAAGCACACCTAACATATCTAACCGTGAATCAAACTCGCATGGTTTTGCAGATCAAGTATCGTAAAGGAAACCACATGTTAAAGTGGCACCATTTATTCTGATACTGTATATATATTTGGGTGACTCGGAAGTGAGTGATCATTTTATGTTAAGCTAGTACCTATTTACAATGCCTCCCCACGGGACAGAGTTAGACACCAGGGTCGTATTTTAACGTGAAAAAAAAGTACAAAAATAAAAAAATGTCTCAGTCATGAAGGACAGCTCCTCCACCGAAAGAGAACAAGAAATGGAAGTGCAACATCTGAAGAACAGATACTACACTAAGTAGCACATCAGAAGAAAGGCTTTTAAGAAGATAAATGGTCTCAGCTATGACAAGTGCAGTTTCTGCCACACAGATGTAGAAAGAACAAACCACCCGACATCCATTCTGTTGGAGGGAGGCTGTTATACAATAAAGTCCAATGGAGTGTGCAATTTTCTCCACTCAATGATCTGTAAAAAGTTAAATATCTAATGCAGCAGCAAGTCCTGGGAAGATATACCAGAAAGAACAGTTGGAAATAAGTTGTATACCATCCACTATGACTATGCAATTCCTATAGATACGTACCTAGAAAACGGAGCTATCAAATCTGACATAGTTGTATGAGATAGGATGAAGAAAGAAGCAACCTTAGTAGAAGTATGCATCCCCCAATGATGCTGGGTTAAACAGAACCGAGAAAAAGAAGATAACGAAATGAAGATCTTATTTACAACATAAAAAGAAACTGGAATTTTGGGAAGATCTCCATCATTCCAGTAATTATATGAGCAATTGGAATCATAAGAAAAAACAAAAAAAAAAATTCAGAACTACCTGGCGAATATGCTTGATGAACCAAATGCAAAAGTTATACATAGAATTGCACTTAAAGGGCGGGTAAAATCTTGAAAATATCTTTCGGTTGGAATATGTGAAATTGCGAATGAATGTCAGGCCTCCAGTAGGATGCCACATCCCCAGCAAAAACAAAACGATAAAATGAAAAAAAGAGAAATACACTGCTGTACTTTAGTGGAGTGCATTGATGCATGCTGCAGGTGGTAAGTATGCAATGAGAAGATGGCATTTATTTATTTCCTCCAAAAAGCAAAATGTGACACAAGGTCGGTTTTAATATGGGAGAAAACCAGCTCCCTGAAAAGGGGCACTCTGGCAGTTGCAACATTACAAATTGTTTTAGCATAGAAAGATTTCCCTTACATTGACTAAGGACCAATTAACTTAAGTATAGCATCAGAACATATACTAGATTTGGATCTTAGCCCAAAGGCCAGATACCTTAGAAGATATTTAGGAAATAAACAAGCTAATGTCCGTGCGAGAGGAGGTGACGGTTGTTAAGTGATTAATGATACGGACTGAAAACCTGGGTGTGCTAAGTTTGAATCTAGATTGTTCCTCTCGAGTAGAGAGTCATTCTTATCATAGAAAAATGACTCAAGAAATAGTGGCAAAAGTGATAAGAAAATTAAAAGTAGTTATGCCAAGCAAAAATTTGAAGTATCAATCAAGTCAGAGAAACTTTGAATAGTAAAGAAATCCATGTAAAGAATGGTAATATTAATCCAGTCATGATCAGCAGAGAGTAGTTCCTTTCTTGTGTCAAAACAAAAAAAAAAAAAAACTATGAATGAAAAATTCAAAGAGAATCGAATATATTTTATACATCGATTCTGGTACCTGATTGGTTCGTTCTTATCATCCTTGACTATAAATATAATCGTTAAAATCTTTATAATCATTACCAGATTATTATACCAACAACATTACAATAGTTCCATCGAAGCACTCTCACCGAGAATGCTGGCGACCTTCACATAGTCTCTTCCATAAGTACCCAATGTTCTTCTAGAAAGGATTCTAACTAGAAAGATATTGGGGAAACGAATGCCAATGATAGAATCATCTTATTCATACGAACGGAATGAATCAAGCTAGTATTCAGGCTAGATGTGACTTTTTGTTTCATAACAGGTCAAACAATGTGACTCCCTCATGTTTCAAATTACACGTGCGCTTTGCACATGCATCCACACGCCTCTAGTAACAAAGAAATTCCTAAATTAAATTGTATCATTTAACCTATTTGTTAGTCATTATTTCTAAACTGCATTGTTCATATCAATCTCTGACATAAATAATATTTAGTTATTTCCAAGAACAATGACAATCGTTCTACTTTTCTAGGATTTCAATACGTATTCTTTCTTTTTAAACTTTTCTTACTGGGTTCGATTCTAACCTTTTCCAAATATCATTTTCAAACTTATCTAGTTTGCTCTTTTACTTACTGGGGTCTGTCCCTTTTTACATAACAAGAATACCAACTAAATGTTATGAGATAAGTTGGCATACATATTTTAGGTATAATGTACTTACAGACTATAGATATAGAGTAGGAATTAGTAACAGCTATGGCTTCAGAATAATGACGTGTACTTTTAAAGCATGCACTTTTTGTTGATTATATGATTGTGATTGTCTTGGTTATAACTGTTCTTAAAAGCTACAACAGTAAAGTAGCACTGAAAAATACTTTAAAAATCTTTATATCTCTAAGATTCTTAGGCTTCTCTACTCATTAAAAGAAAAACGGAACTCCTAGCCTCCAAACAAAACCATTTATACTGAAAGATATATGACATAATTTTGTGTGTTTGCTTTTAGATGTTTTGAGTGGCCACGTATCTTTACTAGAATTTATCACTGTTCATCTACTGGTTCGTCACACATTCGTGAAATATCATTTTTTGAAAATAGAAATCGCTTTAAACAAGACGTGAGCTACTTGATCTTAGACGTTAACAATAACAAAAGCTGATTATCTAAAAGACAGGAGATACCTAGTGACCTTAATATTGAAAAGACAAAGATCATAGGGAGGAGGAAGACAGTCAGTAGGAAAAGAGTTTTACAAGCCTGCAGTTCATATTCACTTCCCTCCCGACGTGGGCATAGTTAGACACAAGGTTGAATTTTAATATGGGAAAACTTCTGCTCTCCCCCCCCCAAAAAAAAACATTCTGGATTGAAAAAAATTAAGACCAACGGGTCAAACAAGCTGACACAAAAAATCAGGAAATAGATCAGACAATTCTGAAGAACTCGTATTAGTATTTGACTGAGACTGGCAACATCACATCTGTATTTGTGTGTGTGTATGAGAGAGAGAGAGAAAGAGGGAGGGAGAGAAAGAGAGAGGGGGAAGAAGAGAGGGAGGGGAGTAGAAAAAAAGAAACGATTGGACGAATCAAATAGATCAGACAATTCTGAAGAACACATGTCATAATAGTATTTATAGAAAAGACTGAGACTAGCAACATCACGTATTTTTCCCTGGATAATCTCTTGTGATCCATCAGTTCTTCCTCGTCTTTTTCAAGAAAATCCATAAACGTACATCGCTTTCGGTTTATCTGTCCCCCACGCATTTTAATAACAATAACCACCATGCAAAATACCAACGTGATCATATATATATATATATATATATATATATATATATATATATATATATATATATATATATATACATATATATATATATATATTCGAGGTATAAATGTTTTCATAGCATAACTTTTCAATACAAACCCTGTCATTTTCAGGACCATTTCCTGTTTAGGCCACCAAGCTGTTTTTGAACTTCAGTGAAACATCCACACATAACTGTCGCTGTTAAAGTAGGAAGTTACCCAGCCGCTCAGCAGCAACGTTTCTACAATGTCGACAACTGAACTGAACTTTGCACCATTTTACCTTCTGTAGAATTTTCTATCTATTTTTGTTTTACATTTATGGCTGGATTTTATGTGTCACAACATGCAATGTTAATTGCCTCCTTATAAAACAAGACAAAGACAATTTAAAGTTTGAAATAACCTTTATACATAACTAGCGAGGGGTACCCGGCGTTGCCCGGGTGTTTGGGGGGGGGGGGGTTAAAAAAAGTAAGTATGAGCATCGAACCCGAACCCTTGGGGCAAAGTTATAAATTAAAGTGTGAAAAAAAAACAACAAAAAAAAAAAAACAAGTGCGATGTTAACCATTGCCCTACCGCGAGATACTAACGGAAACCCGTTTGAATTTATTTAATTAGTTGGATTTAGCAAGTGCCCGTTTTAAATGAGGACAAGTTTTGACTGCGGCATAGTATTCATTTACTGCTGAACGCTCCCCCCCCCCCAAAGATGTTATAGTAAAAAGACTAACCCACATGCGGCGAGCGACAAATATTGAATATTTATCTTCCCGAAATCGACCAAATTAAATAGACAGGCGAGCTTCGTTGTTAACTGTGAGATATTACGATTTGTATGTGATATAAAAAGTTTTAAAAAGTTGTGAACCGACCGACTGCTTCTCTGAAAGAAGCCTTTTGTAGACACACAGAAAAAGCGAACATACATACATACATACATACATACATACATACATACATACATTTTCGCTTTTATATTTATAGATAAAATATCAACTTGAATGCGAGTGTTTAATTTGAATGGTTCGTGTAAAAAGTTCGGTTTTATGTTTAACTAGCATTTCAGCCCGGCGTTGCCCGGGTGTTTGGAGGTGTATCTTGAGCAAAAAAAAGGTCAATTTTTTAAACTTTGACCCCTATTATAACCCCTTAACATTTATTGTTTTGACTCTCAGTACCCTGTATATCAAATACAGTACCCTGTATATCAAATTTTGAGTCTGTAGACTGAAAATTGACAGAGTTATTGCGTAGGGAAATGTACACACACGCACACACTTTCACTTTCACTTTTATAGATATATAGATTAGCGGGGATACCCGGTGTTGCCTGTGTGTGGTAAGGGTATCGATCAATGGAGCCCTAGAAAAAATGTTTCAAACAAAAAAAACGAAATTAACCAACCTATGTAAATAGAAACGGGTATCCGTGCAAGCACAACAAAAGTAGTAAGCAGACAGGCACGAACCTGTAATGCTAAGAGGAAAAGGAAATAAAACAAAAAGTGAACGATTTAGTTGCCGCAGCCCCC
The DNA here is from genome assembly GCF_053919585.1 of Euprymna scolopes. Classification (NCBI taxonomy): domain Eukaryota; kingdom Metazoa; phylum Mollusca; class Cephalopoda; order Sepiida; family Sepiolidae; genus Euprymna; species Euprymna scolopes. Next base: position 44,742,097 of record NC_136518.1, read on the forward strand.
GTAATATATGAGGTCGCCGCTTTTTAAATTAAGCTTAGCCATTACAAGGCTTTACCAAAAAATGTTAACGAAAAAAAGTGACCCCTCTTTGTAAAAAACGGCTAAGTTGGCAATGAAAGAATGAATGTTTTTGGCCAATTTTTTTATATTTGTCGTCCGAGAGTTCCAGCTTTCAAGCGATATCAATTTCGTGAGTATTGGTCATGTGTGTCGAAAGTTTTCGTGAGACATACAAACATACACGCACACTAACAGACGCTTGAGATTTATATAATAGACTCGAGGTGTGTGTGCTCTTAAATCAAAAAGAAACACGGGGGGGGGGTAAAAATGTTTTGGTAAGTAGGTCGGACCCGAAGCCCTGAGGAAAAGTTGGAAAATAAAATGTGAAAAACATGACACGTTAACCGCTCGGCCAGCAAGAATGAGTTACTGAAAGATGTTTGAATTTATTTAAGTAAGAAGAGAATTGACAGGTGCCCTCACTTAATGCCGTCAAGTGGAAGTCGTAGAGTTAACATTTTGTGCGAGCGTTACGACGACGTAAGCAATAGCTATTCAACAGTTAACATTTTCTGCGGGACAGTTTTTAACCCGGTTTGTTCGTTTTTACCAAATTTTGGGGAAAACCAGCTTCCCCGTTTATTAGAGGAATGTCTCGAAATGAAAGCAACCGTCTGATCTGACGGTGATAAGCCGACATTGACCAAACGTTACATCGCTTTCTGGAGACCACTGGCCTTCGAATCGAGTTTCGCTATTTTTATACCGAAAAACGAAGCAATACGCAGCGATCCGAAAATGGGGAATATTTAACGTTTCAAAGTCGGGCAAATTAAATAGACAGGCTACCCCCATTGTTAACTCGTAGATATTATGATTTAGACAGCATTTAAAAAAGTTTTAAGAATGAGCGACCTCCACCCCGAGAACCCCCCGGAAAAAAGCCTTTAGCGGACATACATAAAGATCGAACATACATAAACGCACACATTTTCGCTTTTATATATATAAATGACACATCAAAACAATAAATGCATTTTAGTGATTAAAACCTTGTATGCAGGTTATCCCGAATCCAAATGATAGATGTTTAAAGTTTTTGTTTCCCTCGCCAACGGCTAGCACTCGAAACAATACAAAGCAGTTTTAAGGGCACAAAAATACATATGTTATACTAATTGACATTTGTTTGCGTTTCAGATATCAATATACTATCATATATCACGATTTAAGTTTGACATAGGCCAAAGAAGTATTTGAATTCTCGGAAGTTCAAACGAGTCGTGTTAGAAGTTAATTTAAAAGTGGACATAATCAGCATCAAATCGCTGCGAACTTCGGGATTCCACTTTCCACTGCAAATCAAATGATAGATATATCTAATATTTTGTGAACAAGGCAAAATAAATCCCACCGCCCATTTCTCAGAAGTTCAGATGAGCCATATTAGAAGTTACTTTAAAAGTGGACATAAATCGCTGCAAACTTCGGGATTCAACTTTCCACTGCTAATCAAATGATAAATATATATAATATTTTGTAAACAAGACAAAATAAATCCTACGGCCCCTTTTAGCAGAAACTAAAACTTTTAGACCCATTTTGCGAGAGAGAGAGAGAGAGAGAGAGAGAGAGAGAGAGAGAGAGAGAGAGAGAGAGAAACAATTCTTTTTCGTTCGTAGAAATTATTGGGTATTTTCGCTTATCAACATCGTAGCCCAATATTTCTACTGCTGCTGTCAAACACTATATAACTAAGTTGGCGGTATGTCTACCGATTTGACATAATATAGAATTTAATGTTTTTTTTCTTACTCATGTTAATTGAGGATTGTCTAAGGGCTGAATACCAGAATACAAAATCAAAGGTGACTTTGCGACTGGGTTCGCATCCTTCAAAGTAATTATCACTTTGCACACTGACAATTGTAGAAGTCTGAAACACTAGTGTCTCCATGTAAAATTAATACATATTTAAAATAAAAATAATGTATGAATAATAGTGTGTGTGTGTGTGTGTGTGTGTGTGTGTGTGTGTGTGTGTGTGTGTGAAAGTGTAAGATATGCGTGGATGTATTTGAGAGAATTATAGCAAAAAGCAGTGACGTGCAGAGAACATTTTCAGGGCAGATGATCGAGTGAAAAAAAAACAGCAAAAATATAGTCACGGTGGGGCACATTCCTCTGAAAAGAGCACTTTTAAAATAGGAGTAAAAGTGGCAGCCCTAGCACTCACCCCTTTCTGCATGTCCTTGGTAAAAAGATAAAATAAAAAATCTATTACAAGAGCCGAACACAAAAATATATAAGAATTTTGTGTAATAACTGCTAAGTTCGTATTATAAATCTTATTCACTTACATATGCTGATATTGCACATACATGATGATTGCAACGTCTTGTCAGACGAGTGCCACTCCCTCAGTCATACATACCTATAACATACACACATGCACACATCCATACATCCATACATACACAATACATATAACACATACATACAAACATTTACATACACACATATACATATATATGCATACACATATACATATACATATATATGCATACACATATATACTATCATATACAAATACATATACACATATACATACATATTCACATACATATACGTACACATGTATGCACATATACATACATACACATAAAGTTAACTACATATACCTACACATACATATATATGCACCTATACGCATACATATATATGCATATATACATATACATATACATACACACAAATATATATATACGTATATACATACAAACACACATAAACATGTATACACAATAAATATATAAATAAATAAAAATATATGCACACATACATATATACATACATATACAAATAGGTATACATACACATACATACACTAGTACATACATACATACATACATACATACATACATACATAAATACATACACATATGCATATATAGAATGATAGCAGATCAATTATTACATGCTTCCAGCATTTCAGGGCTACACACATGACACTTTTTCCATCGCCACGGGCTATATTTATAGACAAATGCCTGAGAAAGTATCTATACAAAGATGATGTTACAGAGTTTTAGCTTTGTACGACAGCTAAGTCTCTCTCTCGGTTCAAAATGTTGAGATCCAGCAACAAGCATGAGCAAGATAGCCAGCAACAAATCAAACTGCAGACCAGCTTAATGCGGGTACTGGTCTCCCACTTTATGTATTTTTTTTTTAAAATCAGAGATTTGCTTCACCCAGAGGGGTTGCCTTAACAGGGCTTTTGGGAGTCCTCTCCACCCCACACACATATCGAAATAAAGATATACACGTACACATACAAGCAGGCATGCAAACAGATGCACACAAACATACATATGCAAGAAAAAACACACATGACAACATGCACATACACTCAAACATTCATACATACACGCATGTACATACATATGCACACACACGCACACATACACGTACATGTAGAATATATATGAAGGAGCATTTGTGATGACGATGATGATGCTTGTTACAAATAGGTGAATTTAACATCAATAAAAGAGTAAAACAATCCAAAATACACAGAACATAGAATAGAGAGACGTTCGCTTTGCCGGTTGTAGAGTTTTTAAAATGAAAATGCGTTCATAACGGCACAAATCCACAACGTTCATGATGACGAGGATGATGGTTGTTACGAATAGGTGAATTCAACATGAATAAAAGAGTAAAACAATCCCAAATACACAGAACATAGAGTATACATACATACATACACATACATACATACATACATACACACACATACATATACGCACACACACATACATACATGATGATTGGAACGTCTTGTCAGACGAGTGCCACTCACTCAGACACTTAAAGTCCATGAGCCCAAAAATGACTTCCATTGCCACAGGGCCATTTTAATAGACAAATGCCTGAGGGAGTATCTTTACACAGATGATGTTACAGAGTCTTAGCTTTGTATGACAGCTAAGTCTCTCTCTCAGTTCAAAATGTTGAGATCCAGCAACAAGCAAGAGCAAGATAGCCAGCAACGACTTAAACTGCAGACCAGCTTAATGCGGGTACTGGTCTTCCGCTTTATGGTTTTTTAAATAAGAGATTTGCTTCTCCTAGAAAGGTTGCCTTCACCACGGCTTATGGGAGCCCTTTCCACCCCAACACACACATACATACACACAAACACACACGGGGTCAACGGCCAACATACATACATACATACATACATACATACATAATGTGATGATTATATGATGATTGCAACGTCTTTTCAGACGAGTTCCACTCCCTCAGACACTTAAAGTCCATGAGCCCAAAAATTACTTCCATCATGACAGGGCCATTTTAATAGACAAATACCTGAGGGAGTATCTTTACACAGATGATGTTACAGAGTCTTAGCTTTGTACGACAGCTAAGTCTCTCTCTCGGTTCAAAATGTTGAGATCCAGCAACAAGCAAGAGCAAGATAGCCAGCAACAACTTAATGCGGGTACTGGTCTTCCGCTTTATGGTTTTTTAAATAAGAGATTTGCTTCTCCTAGAAAGGTTGCCTTCACCACGGCTGGCTTATGGGAGCCCTTTCCACCCCAACACACACATACATACACACAAACACACACGGGGTCAACGGCCAACATACATACATACACACACACACACACACACACATCATAACACATTCTTTATTTATGTGCCTCTTCTTCTCTTATCCTTTCCCAGTGTTTTCATTTTTTTAATTCTCTGCTTCTGTACATACTTTCTGATTTTTCACCGTTTTCTTCAATGTTTTTCCTGTTTTACTTCCTCTTAACTACTATTATAATTGACTGTGTTGTCACAAAACTATTTCTACTAAGCTGTTTTAGCAGGTTCTGGCTAAGCAGTCTTTTTGCCTTTGATGACACATTGGCATGTGGCCATTATTTACTTTATCAGATCTCCATTACTAATGATTACTACAATATTGCCCCATTGATTACTGTACAAGCAATAACCCTTATCCCCAAGTGGCCTCCGGGCTTTTATAAGTGGTGACTTCCATGTAACAAGAAAAACAAAAAAAAAACAAAAAAAAACAAAAAACAAAAAAAAAACTATATTGTCCTTCGACTGATTTTGGCTATTTCTCCCATTTAAACCCCTGGCCTGATGTAAAACATTAGAGTAATACAACCAAATGAAACCGTTTCATGACAAACGATGCATAAATTTGAATTAAGAACCATTCAAAACCTCTATTTAGACACAAGTATTAATTTTTGGAGAAAAATAAAAATTAGCCCCAAAAGAGGTGTTTTTTATCCCTAAAACATGCCGATGCTCGAGCCCCACAATTTTCCCAGATTAAAATATTATGTTTCCAGATGTATATTCATATAGTCTTGCTTTGGGTAATTTTCAGCAAAATATAAGAGTCGGAAAAGATTCTATTATGAAAAGAACTATCAAGATGAGAGCGATAGTCCACACAATCAAAATTAATACCAATCCTCATCTCAAAAAAGAATCTAAAACAATTTAACTAACCTGAATGCATCAAATTTATAGAAATTTTATTCAAATGCAATAGAAATAAATTTGAAAACTTTACTGAACCGAGTACTGCTGATAGTTTTTGTTATTAAATGAAAAAAAAAATGAATAATTTGCCAGATTGTCGCATTAATTCCTATTTTATTCACATAAATACTTTAGAGTGTAGTGATTTTGGTATTTCTTCAACAAAATAAATTATCTCTAATTCAACCATGTTTGTAATAATAATAAAAATGAACTTGAAAAGAGTAAGTAACTATTCTGTACTTTCACCTAACAATTTAATAAAAATGATATTGTAAAACTTGAATTTAAATTGTAAATACTATTTAACAAATAGTGCGGGTCGTTAAAGGACAAAAGTCCCAAATAACATTTATTTTATCAAAATAAAATTGTAAAACCATTTATTGTATCAAAATATAAGGCACTTATGCATTATACGGGTGGTCGTTTTGTTGGGTTTCATTGAACAATTAATAGGGGGCACAACTTTTCAACCTGATTCAACACTGACAATAATTAAAACTATATTTCATTATAATTTTACTTTAATTCAAACTCGTTTTCATCAAAATTCTACTTTATTTTTACGGTGAGTTCTTTCCATATAAATTGTTTGAAAAAAGGCTTCGATTCCAAAAATGTTTTAAATTGTTTGAAAAAATGCTTCAATTCAAAAAATGTCTTAAATTGTTTGAAAAATGCTTCGATTCAAAAAATGTTTTAAATTGTTTGAAAAAAGAATTCAAAAATGCTTCAATTCAAAAAATGTTTTAAATTGTTTGAAAAAAGAATCCAAAAATGCTTCAATTCAAAAAATGTTTTAAATTGTTTGAAAAAAGAATCCAAAAATGCTTCAATTCAAAAAATGTTTTAAATTGTTTGAAAAAAGAATCCAAAAATGCTCCAATTCAAAAATGTTTTAAATTGTTTGAAAAAAGAATCCAAAAATGCTTCAATTCAAAAAATGTTTTAAATTGTTTGAAAAAAGAATCCAAAAATGCTTCAATTCAAAAAATGTTTTAAATTGTTTGAAAAAAGAATCCAAAAATGCTTCAATTCAAAAAATGTTTTAAATTGTTTGAAAAATGCTTCAATTCAAAAAATGTTTTAAATTGTTTGAAAAAAGAATTCAAAAATGCTTCAATTCAAAAAATGTTTTAAATTGTTTGAAAAATGCTTCAATTCAAAAAATGTTTTAAATTGTTTGAAAAAAGAATTCAAAAATGCTTCAATTCAAAAAATGTTTTAAATTGTTTGAAAAAAGAATCCAAAAATGCTTCAATTCAAAAAATGTTTTAAATTGTTTGAAAAAAGAATCCAAAAATGCTTCAATTCAAAAAATGTTTTAAATTGTTTGAAAAAAGAATCCAAAAATGCTTCAATTCAAAAAATGTTTTAAATTGTTTGAAAAAAGAATCCAAAAATGCTTCAATTCAAAAAATGTTTTAAATTGTTTGAAAAAAGAATCCAAAAATGCTTCAATTCAAAAAATGTTTTAAATTGTTTGAAAAAAGAATCCAAAAATGCTTCAATTCAAAAAATGTTTTAAATTGTTTGAAAAATGCTTCAATTCAAAAAATGTTTTAAATTGTTTGAAAAAAGAATTCAAAAATGCTTCAATTCAAAAAATGTTTTAAATTGTTTGAAAAATGCTTCAATTCAAAAAATGTTTTAAATTGTTTGAAAAAAGAATTCAAAAATGCTTCAATTCAAAAAATGTTTTAAATTGTTTTAAAAAAGAATCCAAAAATGCTTCAATTCAAAATATGTTTTAAATTGTTTGAAAAAAGAATCCAAAAATGCTTCAATTCAAAAAATGTTTTAAATTGTTTGAAAAATGCTTCAATTCAAAAAATGTTTTAAATTGTTTGAAAAAAGAATTCAAAAATGCTTCAATTCAAAAAATGTTTTAAATTGTTTGAAAAAAGAATCCAAAAATGCTTCAATTCAAAAAATGTTTTAAATTGTTTGAAAAAAGAATCCAAAAATGCTTCAATTCAAAAAATGTTTTAAATTGTTTGAAAAAAGAATCCAAAAATGCTTCAATTCAAAAAATGTTTTAAATTGTTTGAAAAATGCTTTAATTCAAAAAATGTTTTAAATTGTTTGAAAAAAGAATTCAAAAATGCTTCAATTCAAAAAATGTTTTAAATTGTTTGAAAAATGCTTCAATTCCAAAAATGTTTTAAATTGTTTGAAAAAAGAATTAAAAAATGCTTCAATTCAAAAAATGTTTTAAATTGTTTGAAAAAAGAATCCAAAAATGCTTCAATTCAAAAAATGTTTTAAATTGTTTGAAA